>NW_015386666.1:0-97417 GCF_001527695.2 Protobothrops mucrosquamatus | reverse complement strand
GTAATATACAGCTATCATGACTAGTACCTTTATTTTCCATAAATCTGTCATAGTCGTCTAATCTAAGATAGCAGTGTGATGACTGGTGGCAAATGCCATAGTTCATTTACTTTTGTTTTCATTATCCAGGATTTCCTTCCATTTGGCCTTGTAAAAACACCAGGTTTGCTTTCAAAAATGTTTCAGAATTAATCACTACCATTTTTACAGAGCCAGGAAAGACTCATCTGAAAATCCCAGAGTGCTACTGCTAATGAGTCTGTGGATAAGCAAGAAAAATATATTATTTGTCTCAATATATGGCTGCTTCCTATACACTAAATTGAAACTCAAAATTCATTATATTCAAAGGAAGTATTCTACTAAATATTCATATATTATACAATAGTTACTGAAATACTAGCTCACGTCTTCATGCTGAGTTTGAGAGTTTTCCAGAAGCAAATGGTTGAACCCCATGAAAAAGCTGGCTGTATGGACTGATTTAGGATTATTCTGTTTAAGGCTAGATAAGTAATGCATGGCTCAGAAAGTAGCAAGAATATAAACACTATGCCATAGAAATTAATGACAAATTTCCAGCTAATGAACAGATCAAGCTTAGCATGTTAATGTATTAGTATCT
Organism: Protobothrops mucrosquamatus; assembly: GCF_001527695.2. Taxonomy (NCBI): domain Eukaryota; kingdom Metazoa; phylum Chordata; class Lepidosauria; order Squamata; family Viperidae; genus Protobothrops; species Protobothrops mucrosquamatus. Next base: position 96,792 of record NW_015386666.1, on the reverse strand, counting down.
ATTAGTATACATATTAATATCTCAGAATGTTTCTTCTGCAGCTCTATCGAAAGAATTAGGAAAAAAGAAAGCATATAAGAAAGCAAACTGCAGTAGTTAAAAATACAGTTCATTGTTCCATCATTGTTCTCCCCACAGCTTGCAAAAATAAACAAAAACCTCACACATACATATTTAGCAATACTTACCAAATTTACACCCAAGCAATGGCTGAAGTTGAACAAATACAGTATTCCTGATTTCATTTAAATTGGATTCAGCTCTTGACAAAACATCCAAAGGAGCTTCTGAAGCAAGTTCATCTATACAAAACAGTTTTGCTGATCAATATCCTTTTTTCCCGCCAAAACACCCCATTTCAGCAATCAACTAGGTACAGTTCAGCATTCCATGTATTCATAAGGAAAATAGTTTGCTATTTAATTCAGTTTCTGTAGCCATCAGAAAATATGCTGACTGGAAGCTGCATAAGAACTATTAGTTAATATGCTTGCCAAAGACAAATTTGTATTCTGCTCTTAGGAAATGCTTTTTAAACAGCACTCTGAGGAAACTTAGGATTCTTCAAAAATTGATCAGATATTCCCCTAGTCACCCAGTAGAAAAACAGAATTATTGATATATTAGCATTCTTGTTTGCAAATACTAATAATCACTCTCTATGAGGAGGCCAGAGAGAGTTGTTATGTCTTGTCCTCACTCTTGTTCAAAGATACCTGAAACATACCCCAGAATCCATTTTAATGTGCCTGGATTTCCTTATCAAACATTTAGGGGCTCTTTAGCAGATAAATAGATATAGGAAGGATTTCCAAAAGATCAATCTGAAAATTAATTATATACCAGGCATCACATTTGCTACATGGGACTAATTCAAGGTCATGACAACATTCAATGAAAATTATCTTCAATATCAAACTACTATTACATTTGTATTTTATCTGGTCACATCTGGATGCTAATACTGGGCGGTGAAGTGATCAGCAAACATGGAGCTTTAGGAGTAAATGTTTATTTAGGGAGCAGGATAGAGATAGTAAGAATGGCATGTAAAAGTGGAAATGAGACCCACAAAAAAAGTAAAGCTTGACAGCTTTTTTAACTGACCAGCTTTCATTAGAGGTGGTTTTTTTTTTTATTATTCTAAGGTTTTTAAGAAACCTAACTTTCACTTCCCAGTATTAAAGGCTGCTGTACATGCTAGAAACAAATCTGATTCCAGAGGGAAACAAGGATACCATAAGCCCTACTACAGTGGTGGCGAACCTATGGCACGGGTGCCAGAGGCAGCACTCAGAGCCCTCTCTGTGGGCACGCGCGCCGTCGCCCCAGTCCTAGGCCTTCAGCTGGGTTTTGCTTTAGGCCTGCACCGCCGTGTGCAAAAAAAAAAAAAAAAGAAGGTTCAATCAGTCAATTTCAACTTCTCGCGGGAAAAGAAAATCTTGCAAAATTGGGATTGATTGAACTTTTTAGTCCCACCCAGTCTGCCGTTACCACCGCAGCCACGCCCACCCAATGGGCCATGCCCACCCAATGGGCCACGCCCACCTGGCACCCAACGATACATAAGTGGGTTTTGGGTTGCAGTTTGGGCACTCGGTCTCTAAAAGGTTCGCCATCGTTGCCCTACTACAATGATTGTTACTTTTTATATATACTTTTTACATATACCACAATATGTAAGTAACATGACTCCAAAATAACACACACTCCTGATAGGGCTTACCCCTTTGGCAAGTGTTCACAACTACAGCAGCTTCGTTATATTTTGTGAGCAGACTCTGGATTATTGATGTGTTTTTGGAGATTCCAGTCAGAATTCTTAATGTTTCCAAATGTACCAGTATTGACAGAATGCAATCTAACCAGCAGAGAGCATGTGCATTTCTCCACTGAAGCCACAAAGGCTCTCGCAGAGATGGTTTTCTTTGTTGCAAAACCTGGGACACTGATGGAGCCATCTCAGAGGCTGACGACAGCTGGGCTTGCACATTGAGCACTTCTGATGAGTGTTCTTCAGCTCCCGAGCCCATTTTCTGGTTGATGGATTCAGCTTTCTCAGAAAAAGATGGCTGCTTGGCTTGTGAAAAATCAGACTGCCCTGACCGAGTCCTAATTAGATTATTTCCATTGCAGTTGGGAATAAGATCAGATCTGAATGTCTCCTCAGCGTCCATCAAGTCATCAGTCCTAATCAATTTTAAGCATGGTTCAATAGAAGAGGTCAATAGGTTTGTGCCAAGTAACTTTCTTTTCCCACAAGTGCCCTGAGATGAATAACCTTTTGCATCACTGGGAATTATAATAGTGCTTAGTGATGCAGACCCTAGAGGGTAAATGCACTGAAATAAAAACAAAACAAAGACATTACGCTTACATTTAGTCTGGGTAGCTTAACGACATATGATGCAGATATCAGGAATAAAATGGAAAAACAGTCACAGAAATATTAACTACGGTCATCAACCTCAACTTACAACCACAATTCGGACTAGAATTTTCTTTGCTAAGCAAGGCAGTTGCTAAGTGAATCACACCTGATCTTATGACCTTTACTGCTGCACTTTTTAAGCAAATTGCTGAAATGGTTAAGTGAATCACATGGTCATTAAATGAATCCAGCTTCCCCCATTGATTTGCTTGTCAGAAGCCAGCTGCGAAGGTCACAAATGGCGATCACATGGGGGAATGCAACCATCATAAAGATATGGTTGCCAAGTGCCCAAATTTTGATCACACGATCATGGGGATGCTGCAATGGTTGTAAGAGTGAAAGCCGGTCATAAGTCACTTTTTTCAGTGCTTTTGTAGCTTTGAAGAGTTGTTAAATGTAGAGGACTATATGTATAGAAATTAGGCATCCAATTAAAAACTACTGAAATCCCAGTCTATTTTAAACAGTACTGTTCTCTTATACCATATTTTTTTTAAAAAAAGGATCCCTGATACTGCACAGCAAATCTATAAAAGATTACTGCATGGAGTGTCTGTTTAAAATTATTTATGGGGAGGGGGGGATACATGTTTTTGAAGGCTATTTTTAAATATTACTTTTTTAGACACCTGTGTACATAGAAATACAATTCTGTACTGGTTCCTTCCTGTACTCCACATAAATGAAGGATATTTCTAGTTTCCTTGAATCAAGGTTAAATAAAAGTTTACTGACTGGAGGCCCAAGGCTCTAGCCACTCTCTTTTTTTAGTTTTTTTTCTACTGATTAACCTATTTTCCCTTTCATTGCTGCAATCTTTTTTCGTGTCTTTATTCACAACCAGAATGGTACCTGTTACCTCTTTCTCACTGAGCCTGTGTTCCAGCCTACTCTGATAAGTAAAAGATGAGAATGGGTTTAATATCAGAAGAGCTAATACTTCTTTCTTTCAGGTTCTTACTTCTTCTTCTTGCAATTTATCTTTTGTACTAAGACGCCTCTATAATTCAAAAAAGTGTGAAAGCTCCATAAAGGATTCTTCTTTCTCTGGTAAACTTTTTTAATCTATAAAACATTAGGATGTGAGTACTAAATGGCAGGATTCATATTCACAGATATCTGAGGCAAGTAGGGACTAAAGCAGCCACTTAATATCCATAAATGAAGAGATGTTCAACTATGTGAGGAGCATAAGTTTGGGTAGGGAGGGAAGCCGGGGATTCCTTTACTTAAGTCAGGGGTAGGCAACCTTGGCTCTTTTATGACTCGTGGACTTCAACTCCCAGAATTCCTGAGCCAGCATGGCTCAGCTTGGAAACCTCTCCCTTTCCCCTCAGCATGGCTGGCTCAGGAATTCTGGGAGTTGAAGTTCACGAGTCATAAAAGAGCCAAGGTTGCCTACCTTTTTGCATTATGAGTGATCTAGGAAAATTAAGTTCAACATAAGCACATTAAATTTATCTTAGGCTTTAAATATACATTTTAGTTTTTATTTTATACAGCATCTGTGTAAATTGGGGAAAAGTGATTCTGGGACTCACAAAATGGGTTGGAAAACTGCACAAATCCAGATTTACCAATGCTGATTAATATAAAAACATGTCTAGAAATTAGCTAAACCATTTTACATTTAAAAATCAATAGGGACATTATAACTTTAGGTATCCTAAGCAGACTGCTCTATAAATTATCTATGAAGTCTAAGAATGCTACAGATAATGGAAGTGGAATGGGTACTTTGCTTTCTTATCAGTTTCCTTTCATATTGTACATCATATAACTCACTATATGTAGATTTTCTTGAAAACCATTTTGCTGAAAGATATCATGTTTGACCTTAATAGAACTTAGATAGTTGATATTATTTTCTGTGTCAGAGAACTACTCAGTAATGAAGTAGAACAATAATTATCTGGTATATTACAAAAGCTGTCCAGATTAAGGAGGACAGAATAAAGAAATGTTGAACAAACTTTAAGTCAATAACCTCACAAACTACTGAAATACCTGTGGATTTTCACACAGAAAAATAGATTCTTCAAAATTGATGTGGTATTTTCTTATACGTCGCATCAAACCAATCTTTTTACAGGCTGGGCAGTATCCATCTGGAGTTACTTCAGCAGAATTAAGATTCTAAACAGATTAATATCAGACAACAAATGTATTAAGCTGAAAGATCAAAAAACTGCTAAATAATTTTTATAATATGCAAAGCTGAATTTGACATCAAGAAAATAACACCAAAACAAATAAATATTAGAACAAGTTATATCATTGATAATTTGACTTTTATAGAATGTTCACTTTTATTTATATAGAGCACAACCTATCAGTATAATTCTGAACTCCATGTATATTTCATGAACTAGAACAAATATTTTCATATACACATTTGTACTAAGTAAGATCTCAAAACAGTAAATCTTTCGCCATTTCAGTAAGATTTCCGTGGAAAAAATAATTTTATAATTAAGAGGTCATATATTAAAATTAGACCTGTAAATCTTTTTTTTTTTTATCTCAAAATTGAGAAAGAATAAAAAGGAACTTTGCGCAATGTGAAAAAGAACTGAACTGACTTTTCCCAAATACCCCACCATGTGGAGTGCAGATGTCCCTATATCAGTCACTTGCAAACCATTTTCAATCTTCTGGCAATCCATCATTCTGAGGCACTGGCTAAATTACCATGTCACTTGTAACATTTTCAAGTCTTAAGGATTTTTTTCCATATATCCTGAAAAATAAAAAGTGGACAGAAAAAAGTTACATAAGCATTGTTCTCATAGCAATTCTTAGAAAGCATAGCCTAGAAGAAATGTATGGGATTGGGATAAAAAGGACAGTGTTTAATTACGGTACATCAAAATAAATAACAAAGAATAGGGTAAGGGAATGTGATATACACTACACCTAACTAAACTTAGAAATGTACATCTCTTACAAAATAGGTGAATTAATCACCTCAATGCTCTTTAAAATATTGCTGCATTTGGTCTGTGTAAGAAGAGAGACTAAAACGTTTCAATCACTATCTATGCTCTTTATCAGATCCAAATGCATGATAGATTATGACTTCACATTTTGTCCTACTAATGCAATGCCACTAGGTTTAGGCAGAAAGAATCACCTACATCAGTGGTGGCAAACCTATGGCACGGGTGCCAGAGGTGGCACTCGGAGCCCTCTCTGTGGGCACACATGCCGTTGCCCCAGCCTTGCCTCCGCCCGCGACCCCCTCACCAGCAGCCTCCCTGGAGGAGAGTCGTCCCTGAGCGTGGCCCACACGGAGCAGTGCAACCAAGAACATAGCAGCCAGGCAGCACAGACAAGACTCTGCCCTCACGCCCCAATGTGCACAGTTGATGCTGCGGGGCGTGGGTAGAGGGCATGGCCATGGTGCTGCTGGGCTGCCTGGGCGATCTGCGGTGGGCCCTGGAGGTGGTGAATGGCCCTGCGGGCAGGCAGGGTGGGGCGGAGCGGAGGCGGGGCAGGGCCAGTTTTTGGGCACTCGCTCTCTAAAAGGTTCGCCATCACTGACCTACATTGTATGCTAGACTTCATGTGGCCCAATAGGCTTGCCCCTCTAACTCACAGGCACTTACGTAATACCTCCGTTCCTCTCTTAAGACCCATTCCTCCTATAATCAATCCTGTTTCCAAGAACCCCAGCAAGATACAAGAGGGCCAGTGCTCTACTCCAGCTAAATACAAGCAGACAGAGCACTATGCTATTTCAGAAAAAGATCCCTGATGATCAAGAAGGGTCTGGGGAGAACCAGCTGTCCTGCACTTCCAACCAATTAGGGAAGGAGGAGATAGCATAAATCTTTCTGTGTAAAGCAGAGAACATCAGGCAGGAAATCACAGGAAGAAGTGGCCTCACTCAGGTTGTTCAGTGCTGAGCGCTTGTCTCATCTAGAAGGAGAGTGATGGTTCCCTGTTTTTTTTCTCCATAGAAACTTAATTACATCAGGAGGCTGAGTTTTGGTCAACATATGACATCTTCATTCCTTAAGACTTGTTACAATCAAGTGACAGCTGATCCTGATCCAGTTGTAGCTGCTCATACCAGGAATATGTGATATAATTATGTATGATGACAGACAATACTACCTACTTTTTAGGACTACGCTTAGGAAGCTTTGTGGACACATCTTTAGCTTCGTATCCTTTTCTTGTTAGCTTTAATGAATGTTAATTATAGTGTAGCATTACAACAATTCCAATATAATGATCATGATTTAAACATCTGGTTAAAAGGTAACTTTAAGAACAATTATATAATGCAGTGCAAGTACAAGAAACGTGAAAGGGAGAGGGACACAAATAATCACAAGGAGGCTGTAGAATAATGCAGGACTATATAAAATAATCAAGAGAACAGCAAATGTATCTCAAAAATTAGACATAAGAGGACCTAGGAACCTAAGAAAGTGCATTCATATCAAGAGGTAGTATTTTCCTCGGTCCTGTAAAACTGAGAGAACTACTTAAAATATCTAAATTAATTTGGAAGCTTTGGAGCTCATTATTTTATTATTACTACCAAAACTCTATTCTGTAAGTGTTTTTCTTGTGAGAAATGTTTACTTTGGTAAAATGCACTAACTGCATGCAGAACTATCATATACTGCAATTAATGCCACTTTAATTAAGAGTGCCTATATGCCACTGCCACATTTGTTTTATTCAACAATTTTGAATACAATTTATACTTAGGTTGTACATATAAACATGAAAGAATGTACATAGAATGCTTAACCAGCTTTATCTATTACCCATTTCACATATAAATTATGTCTTTAAGAAACAAATATGAACTGGAATTTACTAAGAACTACTTAGTTCAAATAGTCTAGAGCAGGGGTATCTGCAAAGGCAAAAGATGTCGTGATATGTCACGATACGTCACATGACGCAATCGAGTTTGACACCCGTGGTCTAGAGATAATTAACAGGCTTCCTCCACCTATTTTGGACTCTATTCCAATAAACATAGTCAATGACAAACCACTGCTGAAGTTCTACAACAAAATATCTAATAGGCTATCCCTGAAACAGCATGCTTTCTTTCAGGAGTTCAAAATGGCATGCATAGCATTCCCTCCTCTAATATTTCCTCAAAACAGCTTGGCTTTATCATATGAGTTTCCATGGTTGAGGGCGAACTAGTGCCTGTGTTAATATGGTGATACACAAGCACACGCACACATAGTTTTTTTCTTATTTTTATTTCTAAGGAAGTCTTATAGATTTTCAATATATTACTTAAAAAGAAAACATTAAACTTAAAAATAATTATATAGGAGAAAAATTCATATACATATGAAGGTACATTGGGCTTATCCAAATTAGCTTCCAAATTCTGGGCACATTTGAAAAGATGACGAAGACAGAGGTTAAGATGTGCATTAATATAGTCATTCAAGTAGGCATCAGATTTAGATGAACTTGAAATATGGGGTTGAGGTTTTGAAGTTCCTGGTGCTATGGCACTCAGAAATGCAGTATATGTGTATACACAATGCCAGGCATTCGATATGGAAGTAAATATCTTTATCTTTGAGACCGAGAACTCCAACAACTGCTCTTATAAATTGGCTGACTATAAACAAAAATCCTGCCTACTGCTGCTTTATTATTACTTTATTATACAGTACTGTATGTGAAAAATGTGAAACTTTTACTATCTTATACATAGGTACAATGTTGCCCTATTCTGCAGCAGGATACCAAATCTATGTGCATTATTTCTTATTTCCCCTAAGAGCTGACATCTGAAATGTGTTCTGTTCCATATTCATGGAACTTATGAAAGGTTCATCATAAATCAGAAATATGGGCAGGAACAATTATTCTAAAAAAAACCCCACATGTATATATTTTGCAAAAGAAAAACACAGGAAGTGACATAAACATATAAATATAAACCCATCAAGATCAAATGACATCACTTGATATAGATGAACTACTGGATAAAAATGAAGTTATTCAAGAAACTGAAACTGGGGATTGCTGTTCAATGAAATAGAAAAAAACTGTAAATTGGACAAATATATAAAACTATCACTTTTTCCTGTATGGCTACTATAAGTAAATTAATACGCATGATATATAGTTCTTTCATCTATTGGTGCATTTGCAATATCCTTGTTGCAAGGTGTTTACATGTCCTTAGTGCAAAAATTACACACAGTGCACAGCAAATAAATACTGTAACATTAAGGTACTCTGCAACAGATACCATAATTCATAGCAAAATGTAATGGCAAAATTGTAATGACCTTACAACTATGTCTGTGTGGGAGATCAGTGTTTCTTCATTTCTCCTGAGGAATGGTTACAGCTCCAAGAAATCCAAACTAACCGACAAGATAAGATTCTTTAAACTACAAGTCTACTGAGATGATTCTGATTCTTCATATAAACATTGTTCTGTGCCACACTGACTTAAGAATTCAAGTTAGAGGAGCTATGCTTTTTATATTCCAATGTTACAACTCTATTATTATTTTAAAAAATATGCATAAGAGTATTGTTTCTACACTTTGTATTATAGAAACTGGTCAAAGCTAGAAGGTTGAGATATAAAGCTACAGTTTGGGGAAAAACATTTTGATTACAATTAGCACTGTTTATCTCCAACTCATGAGCTACACAATTCTTTCTTTGCGAACTTTGTGATAGAAAATACTACCAATATCATCATCATTGTAGATTAAACAAAGTATCTACCTGAAACATACTGATAAATATTTATCTTGTACATACTGAACCATAGCGATTTCCAGTGCTTTTTTTGTTAAAAAAAAAAAGGTGCCAGAACTCACACACGTCATACAATCCGCCTTTCCTACCCTACAAGGTTCCATCCAAAAAAGGTGCCAGAACTCCGTTCTGGGCGTTCTATGACAAAAAAAGCCCTGGCGATTTCTACTATAACATAGTATATTGTGGGGGGTTTTGACAACAAGTTAGACAACATGGCTATACTGCAGCTTCTTAACATTATGATGGCAGCCTATCACAGTGGAACACAATGAACAATTAAAGGAAGTAAAAAATGGAGTAATGTTGGATACAAAAAGCAAGCACAATTTTTGCACAATAGTTTCATGAAGAATGCTATGAAATAGTAAAAGTCCATTCACTTTTAATGCACTTTCTGGCATGGGAAGGATAATAGAATTTAGCATTAGTTATACACAGATATGTGTTAGAATGTCACTGCTCCATTGTAATGATGTTTAGAAATGCCATTTTCAGATGTACATTTAATCAATTTCAGTATTACACTTGCTATCTGAAATGTTCTACTCAGTTTTGTATAATAATGTACTTTATCACTACATAAAATAAAGCATTTATACAAATGAGTATCATGAGAACATATACATGGCAGAAAACAGCAAATGTTTGCCTATGTCTCTGACAAAGAATCACAACTGTACTATTAATCCTATTTGATGCTAAACAAATATGAAAGTATTATGGATTAATGAATATGGCTACACAGTGCTATAAATTTTCATATAGTACAATCATTCTGTACATACATTGATAGAAAACATATTGAAGGGTATTATATTTCCTTGAAAGTTTTCTGAAAGGAAATATAGTCCATAAACACATAAATAGCACTTACAGGTATTCCTCGACTTATAGCCATTTGTTTAGTGACCAAAGTTACAATGGTACTGGAAAAAGTGACTTATAATCATTTTTCACACTTACGACTGTTGCAGCATCCGCATGGTCACATGATCAAAATTTGGATGCTTGGCAACCGGTTCATATTTATGAACTGCAGTGTCCCAGGGTCATGTGATCCCCTTTTGTGAACTTCTGACAAGCAAAGTCAATGAGGAAGCCGGATTCATTTAATAATCATGTTACTCACTTAGCAACTACTGTGATTAACTTAACAATTGTTGCAAGAAAGATCGCAAAATGGGCAAAACTTAACTATCTTGCTTAGCAACAGAAATTTTGGGCTCAATTGTGGTTGTAAGTTGAGGACTACCTGCATATTGAATAAATTAGCATCCAAAGAATTCAATTTCACACCATTAAAATCATATAGAACAAAACAATATTTGTACCTGTTTCCAGCTTCCTTTGGGCTACAGCATTTACCACAATCACTTAAAAGCATCTAAACCGTCACTGAAGCAATATAATTTCTGTCCTCATTACTGTTATATTAGCACAGTGTTTCTCAACCTTGACAATTTTAAGACATGTGGACTTCAACTCCCAGAATTCCACAGCCAGCAATGCTGGCTGTGGAATTCTGGAAGTTGAAGTCCACATGCTTTAAAATTGTCAAGGTTGAGAAACACTGTTAGCACAATAATGGAGAAACATGCAGTAAATACACAGTGGTGAAACTGCCTTTAGAAAATGTTTCATACCCATAGTAAAGTGTTCCAAACTAAAGAATAAAATATTGAATTAAAATAAGTACTAATATCATGATTAGTTATAGTAAAAACAGTGCATACCAGTCATATGTTAAAAACAAAGCAAGGGGGAAGGGTATTCTTCAACATGTCTATGCGCCATGTAATGGAGATCTGCATTCTGTGATACAAGTAGTTGCTTAAAAATTACAAATAATTTAACCAGGATATAGTCTCAAAGGTGCTTTTTCAAAAGAGAACTGGACTTTATTTTTCCTTTTAAGATGCTTTGCTTCTCATCCAAGGAACTTCATCAGATCTGACTGGATGGTGGTGGGGAATGGAAGGATTAGTTCTGATAGCAGCTATCAGAACTAATCCTTCCATTCCCCCACCACCATCCAGTCAGATCTGGATGAAGTTCCTTGGTTGAGAAGTGAAAGGTCTTCAAGGAAAAACAAAGAAAGCCCAGCTGCTTTTTGAAAAAGCACCTTTGAGACAACCATGACCTGGATGATTGAGAATCTCCATAGACATTTAACCAAGATAGTGTTGCTGTTTAAAAATATGCTGCATATCAATGGTTGGAATTCTGTCTCATGTATAAACCACGTGTGCAGAAGTCAATCCTATGGAGTTCAATTGAGTTTACTTTCGGGGAATTCCAGGATCTCCCTTTAGATTTACGCCGTCTAGCAAATCCAACACCCGGTTTCCATAAGAAAAAAGACAGGTGAATTTTCACCCATTTGATGAACACAGGTGCACGGAATTACAACTCCCGAGACCCATATATCTTAGAACAGTGTTTCTCAACCTTGACAATTTTAAGGCATGTGGACTTCAACTCCCAGAATTCCACAGCCAGCATTGCTGGCTGTGGAATTCTGGGAGTTGAAGTCCACATGCCTTAAAATTGTCAAGGTTGACAAACACTGTGACTTAGAAACTTCTGGAAGTTGCAGTCGGACAGATCTGAAGGGCATCATCTTGAACACAGAGCTTCGTGAAAACTCCCTTCCCCGTCCTAGCTGCGTATGCCCAAAGCTACCTGCCTACACGATAGTGCAGGAATACAGTGAAACCCGTGTTCAAACACGCACCGAGCCACAGCCCTCCCCAAGCACAGATAAGCAGTCCGATTTCTCCGCAGGTAAGGGAAATTACTTACACCATATATAACATGCTGCTATTCGTGGTGACGCCAGACCACGCAGCAACCGGGCAAAAACTGGGACTAGCAAAACGGGAGCATGGGCTCCCCTCCCCTAAGGAAACCGGTAATCCGGCACGATTAAGGACGCAGCTCACCTTCTTGGGCTCCACGCGCTTAGCCCGCGAAAGCCACGCCAGGTCAAGCCTCCCTTCAAGAAACCACCCGCTGCGGTTCCCTGACGACGCTCGCAGCACGTTCAGGCCGGCTCAGGCCTGGTGCAACTTCCGGCGAGTCCTCTTGAAACCGTCCCCCTCGAAAAAGAGTCCTCGCCTCGAATTGCCCCGCCTCCTCTCCCGAGCATATGCGCGAAGCGGGTGGTGGAGGGAGCGAAGGGGGGGAAAAGGCCCGCTGGGAGATACGGGGCTTTGAATTTTCTTTTCCTTGGGAAACGCCCACTGAGGGCGCGAGGAAGTTACAGTTCGCTAATGCGAAAGTTATTCTGCAGGAATTTTTTTTAAAAAGATTTTTTTTTTCCTCCTAGTTTTGGGGCGTGGGGAATTTAAGACTCCCGATTTAAGCCATGGTTCCAGATCATTCCTCCAGAGGAGGATTTCCCTTACTAAATCTGCTTCTTTGAGGCTATAGTCCTTAGACACAATTATTTAAAAATAAATCCTGTTGAGCCTCCGAGGGGATGATCTACACAGGATTGCAAAGTAACTCCCGAGGTATTTTGCTTGGTGGTTGGGTTTCTTTCATTGCCATTTTATGGTATCAAAATTGGTTCACTCCATATCTTTGATGGGAAGAAACGGAGGTACTCTGCATTCTTAAATGTAATTTTATGTGCTCGGTATTTTATGTATTTTTTTTAAGAACTGGACAAGTAAACTAAATGAATTTTAAATAACGTGATTTAAAACTGACCTTACTCTCTTAGTGGCTAGGCTTATGCATTTCTTGTGCTTAAGACTTGTGCGGGAATTCATTAAAAAGTCGGATGTTCAGTTAAAGGGCTATTTGGCAGAAACAGAGTTTGGGGATCTTAAATATGTTAGATCTAGATTCTAGTCATTCATTCTTAAGAACAGTAAACTCTTAAAATTATTTGTTTGGGGAAACGGGCGTGCGGTGCAGAAGGCTAATAGCATGTATACTCACTCGCCTTTTCTCCTGCAACTGGGAGTCTTTATCCTCCATGAATTTCTCTGAACTTTGTTTAAAGTTGTTTGCCCATGCCTCATTTAAACACAAAATTTCATATTTTAATTAAGATCTCCATGAAACATTTCCTGTTTTCTTTGCTGAATCTTTCACATTCAGCTTCACTAAATCATCTTTGACTTTGTTACTTAGTTTTACAATATAGCTCTGACTGAAGAAAATGATCCAGATGCTTTTTCTGAAATTAGAAAAACAGACTGAAAAAGAGTTGCATTCTAAAACTTGACAGCTGCACAGAGAAGGCTTTCCTTTATGTGTACAAGAAATGGACCGTTGAAAGTGAAGGCATTTTCAAGGGGGCATCTCCTGCTACTGTTAATGTGCAGACAGCTTCGTATCAAGATAGACTGTTTATCAAGTTTACAGTGTCTAGCTATTAGAGCTTTCAACTTTAAAATTTAGAGTTTGGATTGTGAAGAGAAAATATTTACAGGATTGTGTACACTTTTGAGAACAAGCAACAAAATTTCATTTTTAATGTGTGCCAATGTGCCCACAGTAAAAAATGACAATAAAGGTTATCTATCTACCTACCTACCTACCTACCTACTTGTCAAATTGTCACAGGGTATTGGTTCCAGTTTCTTGGACAACTTGCAACTTCTCTAGTTATATGGTATCCTTTTTGTGCTACTTCTAGCAAACATGTAGATATATTCCAAGTGTGGATGTATCATAGATTTGTAGAAAAGCATAATATTGACAGATTCAGTTTTAATTCACAATTACCTCCAAGCACTTGTATTGTGTCTATTTCACAGCAGGAGCACAAGTGAAGCAAAAAAAAATTATACCGGTATATCTGCCATAACTCAAGATCCCTTTCGTGGTCAGTTATTTTTACTTCAGTATGTATGTGAAGTCAGAATTTTACTCTAATATGCTCATTTTATGTTTGTTTATCTAAACCATACTTGGCATTTTAATATTTATTCTTTCACTAATTCTTTTTGTTTAATTATTCTTAATAAGCTAATGTTGTCTGCAAACTTAGTCACCTCATTGCTTATTTCTGTATCCCAATTCATGTGTTGTACTAAGCCAAAATGTAATTTGTTTGGTTTTTAGCTTATATTGGATAACTATGGAGATTATGGTTTATAAACCATGGTTAGTGTCTTAAAAATATCATGTGAATCCCATTAATTGTGATTTATTCAATAAATCATTTATTTAAATTTATTGGCCACCCAACTCCAGTGTTCAAGTGGAATTATATGAGCCATGGCTTTGTGTGTATTTGCATCTGGCCATAGTGGTTTGGAAACATTGATCCATTAGGATGTATGAAACCAGCCAATTTGTAGTTTTTTTCAGTAAATAGGTAATCTATACTGATACAAATTTTGCTGCAACAAAATGCAGTAAACAAATCTAATGTTAATGATTAATATGTAAACTAGTTGTTTTATTTTAAAGATTCTTATTTCTTTAATATTTGATAACTTTATTGTAACAAGCGTCTGGTGAGATGGACTGTAATCCATGAAGGTTTATGCTGTAATACAAGTATAAGATGTCATAAGACTCTTTACTTGAAAGTAATATCTTGAAATGTCTTTGTTTCCATTGGGATATATACAAATAAATTGCTCATTGTTGCCTTTTTAGATTTCCATATAGAATGTGAAAGGAAAAAGAAAATTAGAAGTAAAGCCAGATGAATATGAGGTACGAAAAAGAGGTAATTATTTTAAGATAAAGAGGTAATTTTTTTTAAGGTAAGGGAAAGAAAATAGAGACAATAACAAAAACAAAAGTATAACAAAAAAGGTTAGATTCACCAGGCAAATATCTGTTTCAAGGAACAGCTGATCTTCCAGATCACTTTCAAAAATATCCATGCTTTTTAGCAGGTAGCCATTTATATCGCAAGCTAGTGCCTTGTTTCCAACATTGCCCTCTGTTAGTAAATGTAAGATGACATTCCTTCTCCTCCAAATTCACAGTTATTTTTTTTGGGGGGGGGGATTCTAGATGGATGGATGGATGGATGGATGGATGGATGGATGGATGAGCATTGTATGTTAGTTTTTGGCAGTGCTTTTTTTCTAAAAAAAAAAAAAAAGATGCCAGAACTCACACACTTCATACAGCCCGCCTTGCCTACCCTACAAGGTTCCATCCAAAAAAGGTGCCGGAACTCCGTTCTGGGTGTTCTATGAGAAAAAAAGCCCTGGTTTTTGGTCTTCACTTTTATATGTATTTATTAACTCTTATTTCTTATTCCAAAATAAAATCAAATAGGTCAACTTGTCCTGAAAAAGTTGGATGACATATTCCATTCCACCTGAGGGATTTATGCCATCCTTACTAAGAAGACAAAAAGGATTGATAAGAAAAATAATTCTATAGTTTTGCAGATTTATCAATAGGGAATCAATAGGGATCTAGGCAGATGACTTTAAGGGTAATCCTCCATTTATTTACTTATTTGATGATTATGTATAACTTTCCAATCTATTGGAAAGTTGCTTTAAAAAAACTTGATCTTGCAAACACAATTGTGCAGACTTGTTCCCCTTTTGTAATCCTTAACAATTATTCTTGAGTACAGTAATGCATCTAATGCATTAAATAAATCTCTAGGGGAGGATTAGGAGCCATAGGTAGAGCTTGGGTGGTAATATCTTCTAAATTCACCTGAGCTTCTTGCTTTCTTCTTCAATAATCCTGCTATGCAAACTGATTTTACAGTTGTCTTCAATGTTATAAAACAAAAACAAGAGTAAAACAGAAAATCAAAGCAGGTGGGATACATATCTGTGATGTAGGATGCTCAGAGTCACTTGTTGAGATGCATGGCTACCGAAATTAAATAGTTGGATTATTTTTATGTCAAGGACCAAATATGGGTTGTAGGTTACCAACTCCTATTTTCCATCTTTAGATAGATAATATTGACTCTTGGATAAGGATTAACAGAAGCTAGTCAGGGATGTTTTTCTAATCAAAATCGCACAATGACCAGCTAAAAGAAAAAGTAGTAGTAAACATATCTAATTAGAATTTTCAAATTCTGGAATCTATTCCTTTATGAGAGGTTAACAGGTGTGTTATTTCAGTGTCTAGAAAATATAATTAATAAATAGAATTTAAGCTATATGGTACAATATTGAATCAGGTTTATGTCCCTTATATGTTTTTATTGTTTTCAATTTGTATTATAACTGTTTATTTTCTTCTCAAAAACAGCAAGATTTAAGCTTGAAGTAAAAGATTATACATTTTTAATTATTTTTACATCAAAAAGAAGATATCACACTACAAATAAATAGTGCTGATGGCATTGTGTGTAATAAATAAATAAAATACATGCATAATTATTCCTACATGGAAAGATGCTTTTAAGAAATTGTGCAAAGAACTATTTGAAATCCAACTTATAATAATAACAACAACAACAACAACAACAACAACAACAACAACAACAACAATAATAATAATAATAATAATAATAATAATAATAATAATAATAATAATAATAAAGTTGGAAGGGACCTTGGAGGTGTTCTAGTCCAGGGCTTTTCAACCTTTTCACCCATTGTACCACTTTTAGGATATGGCAATATCCGAGTACCACCAGTCGCCTAGCAAGGTGTCAAAAACTTTATGACCCCCCCCCAAAAAAGGAAAAAAGTGATAAAGTACAGGTAGTCCTCGACTTACAACAGTTGCTTAGTGACTGTTCAAAGTTACAACGGCACTGAAAAAAGTGACTTATGACCATTTTTCACACTTATGACTCTTTCAGCATTCCCAGAGTCATGTGATTTACATTCGGATGTAAATTGGCAATTGATTCATATTTATAATGGCTGCAGTGTCTCAAGTTCATGTGATCCCCTTTTGCAACCTTTTGACAAGCAAAGTCAATGGGGAAACCAGATTCACTTAACAACCTTTTATATCAGGGGCGTCAAACTCAATTTCATTGAGGGCTGCATTAGTATTGTGGTTACCATGGGGGGAGGGGTTTCCTTCCTTTTTCCCTGCCTCCCTGCCTCTCTGCCTCCCTCCTTCTCATTCCCATTTCCTTCCTTCCTTCCTTCCTTCCTTCCTTCCTTCCTTCCTTCCTTCCTTCCTTCCTTCCTTCCTTCCTTCCTTCCCTGATCCTGACGCTTCTGCTGAGCCAGCTGATTGGCACTTCTGGGCGGCTCAGCAGAAGCGCCAGGATCAGCGCCAGGCTCCAGATGATCGGCGTTTCTGGGTGGCTCAGCAGAAGTGCCAGGATCAGTGCCAGGCTCCAGATGATTGGTGCTTCTAGGGGGCTCAGCAGAAGCGCTGATCAGCTGTAGCTGCGCACACTGATCCTAGGCTCCTGCTGAGCCCCCATAGCCCTGCAGAAGCGCACGCTGATCCTGGGGCTCCTGCCCAGCTCACTCACTTGCCCTTCCCCCAGAAACAGGCCGCTTGCTAAACAGGCCGCTTGCTCATGCGCCCTTCCCCCAAAAACACATTGCTCACTAAACACACCACTCACGTGCCCTTCCCCCCAAAACTCACTGCTTGCTCATTCACCCTTCGCCTGAAAACACGCCGCTTGGTAAATAGGCCACTCGCTCATGTGTCTTTCTCCCGAAAACATGCCGCTCGCTAAACAGGCTGCTCGCTCATTCAACTTTCGCCCGAAAACATGCTGCTCGCTAAACAGGTCGCTCGCTCATGCGCCCTTCCCCCGAAAACACACCGCTTGCTAAACAGGCCGCTTGCTCACTCACCCTCCGAAAACAGGCCACTCGCTCTGTCTCTCCTCACTGTTTTGGTTAGAAAAGCCTCTTCTGTTCTTGCTCTTTCTCTCCCTCTCCCGCCAAAACCTGCCCCTTTTATACTTCTCTCCACCCTCCTCCATTTCTCTTCCAGGTGCGCCGGAAGCTCCAATTACCATGTGCGCCAATCCTGGGGCTTATGCCAAGCTCTGCAGCTCCAGCTGATCTCCAGGTCTGTGCAGTGCCACTTTAGCTGGTTCCCTCCCCCGCTACACTTGGCTAGGGGGTCGCGTACCACCTGCCAAGTGCTAAAGTACCACTGGTGGTACGGGTACCACCGGTTGAAAAGCCCTGTTCTAGTCCAACCCCTTTTCAGGCAGGAAACCCTGTACCATTTCAGACAAATGGTTGTCCAGTCTCTTCTTAAAAACTTCCAGTGTTGCAGCATTCACAACTTCTGGAAGCAGGTTGTTCCACTGATTAATTGTTCTAACTGTCAGGAAGTTTCTCCTTATTTCTAGATTGCTTCAGTTTCTAGATTGCTTCAGTTTCCTTCCACTGCTTCTTGTCCTGCCTTCAGATGTTTTGGAGAATAGCTTGACTCCCTCTTCTTTTCTTACTGTTAAAATTACTGTACAATAATACAATATTACAATAATATGAGCTGCCCAGAGTTAACCCTCTGGTAAGATGGGTGGCCAATAAATAACAAAAAGCAAAGAGTAGTAATAATGGAAGGTTCTACCAGTGGACAAAAACTAGCCCCCTTTCGCGTATCTCTCCAAGGAACTGTTTTGGGAGCAGTCCTTTTCCAGTTATGAATGAATGATTTTTCTGGGTTTTCTGGCAATATTACACATTATTTAAAATAGCTAAAAGTGAAAGATAGTTCAACTAGTCTCAAAAAGATCTTTCAAAATTTAAGGAATGTGTATTTTAAGCACACACACCTTTCCCCAATTTAAATATATACAGATAGGATCTGATTTGTCAATGACTGGCCAGGAAAGGAGTAATGAGGTTCTGGCACATAGTTTGATTAAAAACTATAACTGCTGTTCAACAGTACATTCATGTTTGGCTTGTTGAGAAAAGGGTAAAAAAAAGGCTGCTTGTATTGTAGTGCCTGTGTACAAATTTATTGTCCAGCTGTTCTTGGAATACTATATACAAATCAGTTCACTGAACCTCAAAAATAATATTATAGAACTGGAGAAAATGCCAAAAAGGGTGACCAAAATAACTTAGGAGCAGGAACAATTCAGGTCACAGGCTGTAAGAGTGTAGTATTACTCACGAAAAAGAATATCTAATTAAATTAAAGTTTGATTTGGGACAAAAGATACCTAAAACTGCTCACTTTGATGTTTTCATGGTGGTACAGTGTACAATTATTCCAGCATGGAAAGATGCTTTTAAGAAATTGTGCAAAAAGAACTACTTGAAATGCCAACTTTTCTTACTGTTAACATTACTGTACAATAATACAATAATATCCTGTGGTAATATAGGTGGCCAATAAATTTGGATAAATAAATCGGATAAATAAATAAATATAGTGGTCTGTTGTATTTGTGGATTTTATGTCATCAGAAACTGGGAAATTTTAAATAAACATACATTTGACTGAACACTTGAAAGTTGAACAGAATAAAACTTTTAACAGAAGTTTAGGTCACCAAAAGCAGTTCAGGCTTCTCATATAATTTGAATTGATCCAAACTTCTCTTCCTAATTTGGGAATCTTTTCTTCAATTGCTGCTATTGGTCTTCTTGAGTCTTGTGAGATTTCCAGTACAGGTTTTGCATAAAATAAATTATGAAATAGCGACATAAATTACACATTATTCATGAATATGTAATACATGTTTCATAATATTATGTAGTTGCTGCTAAAAATAGTAAAAACAATGTCTTAGATAAGTAATAATGGACTGGATAAATCTAATAAGCTAAACAATAACAAATAAAAGATCTAGGAATAAGAAGCTTATGGGATCATGGATGTAATACTTGATTAGTACTGGATATGAAATTTGATGTGTCCTCAGGGTCTTGAGTTTTCGAGAAGTTGTAAACGCCTGGCACTTGGGGCTTGATATGTTAACTTGTTCTTCTCTCCAAAGGGATATCTATATGTGAGATATTTGCTATCAGTAAAGAGATTTTTACTATATGTATTGTTTTAATTTGATTGCTGTACCAGATATGTATGCGGTCACAGTCTACTATGGTTAAAGGAACCTAGCAGCTCCCAAAATAATACATATAAAAGTAAATAAATCTATTTGAAAGATGGTTATACTTCTAAATCCACTTTTGCTTATTGATATATATATATATATGTAGTATGAAATGTTTTTGTCTCCTTGGTTGTAATACTATTTGCCACAATTTCAGCAGTTATCCATATGTTGTAATGCTGATTAGATTCACAAATTGTGCAAAATCATAATGTAGCTTGTTTGGATTTGTCCAAGTGCATTGTATGAATCTAGATACTATCATTTATAAAATCTGGTCTGTAGACTTAACGTAATTAATGAATCTAATGCCTATAGATTTTTCAATAACCCATATAAAAACAAGCATAAATTAATGCACAATGTGGACCTATTATACTAATTACTGTGTTATTTAGAAGGCTGCCTTTGAATATTTTTACCGATATCAATAGAGGTGGTGTTTGCTTAATGATCATTTTTCAGTGTGTATCCAAACTTGCAACAGCACTGAATGAGTGGTACCTACAACCCCTACTGCTCTTCACAGTGTCCTGATCACTTATATAATCACCTATGTGCAACCTTCTTTGCTGGCTCCCTACAAGCAAAGTCAATGAGATAGCTGACAAGAGGTCACAAATGGTGACCACGTGATATCTTCGCTTAACAATGGTATGGAATGCATTTGATAATGGCAACTGGGAAGTGCTGGAACTGAACTTGCTAAGCAATGTGGACACATGACGTTGTTCTTTATGATTACATCTATTACAAATGGAAATTTCAGTCCCAATTCCCATCATTAACTGAGGACTATGTGTGTTAGAAAGCAGATAATAGGTTCTTGTAGTCTACCTTTTTACCTTAGAACCAAAACTCAAGAACCATAACAAAAAAAGATACAAAACAACTAAATTTAACTGCATTTAATCAAAATAGTAACACAAATTGATACCATACAGTAAAGCATTAAAAGCTCAAGAAACTACAAAAAAGATGCATGATAGCTATATGTAATTGCATTTAATCAAAGTAACAACACAAACATAAAATAATACCATATAATACATTAAAATTGTTCAAAAATGTAAATAAAAAAGATGACTATTGATATTCTTCTTGAGTGTAGACTGAATGGAGAGTTACAGCAACTCTAAAAGGAATTAATTACAGAGAGAAATTCTGCTAGAGATCTCATCCTGTGTGCCCAAAAAATAAGCATCCATAACAGATGTGTGATAAGCCTCTCCTATTTTTTGTCCCTCAGAGAGTGAAGATTTCAACCCCTGGAGAATTTAATGATTACAACCAACATCAACCCCACAAAACAATTGGCCAATATAAAGATTTTTCAGCAAACATGTTGACAAAATACATTTCCCTGTTTTATTCTGACATTTTTGCTTTTGCATGTGGATTTTAACAAAATCAAATTAACTGAATGCGTACATGCCAGTTTCGGGTGATGGTTAAGGTGCTGGCCTAGAAACAAGACTCTTGAGTTGTAGTCGCACCTTACGCATGAAAAAGCAACTGGATGACTTTGGGCCAGTCACTTACTTTCAGCCTAAGCTTCCTCACAGGGTTGTTGTTGCAGGACAAAAGAGGAAGTGGGAGGAGTATTATGTATGTTCACCATCTTGAGCTACTTATAAAGTAATAGAGATGATATAAAAATTAATAAAACTAAATATTTTAAAATTAACAAAATTATGATAGACTGGGTTTTCATTTAATGACAAAACACAACTTGAAAAAGAAACAATATATGGAAACAATGACAATATTTTATAATTTATTAATCTACTGTAATATATCTGTCCAGTTTGACAGATTATTTTTGAAAGCTTACCTGTGATTCCCAAAATGTCCATCTTTTAAGTATAATTTGAAAGAGCTTGTTTTATAGGTCAAAAGTTACAAAACAAATTGCTTTGTTTTTGGTAATAGATTAAAAGTTATAAACAAATTGCCCAAGCCTTTCAGGATCAATGCAACACAAACCTCAAGAATTTTACAGCATACAGTAATCTCAGACACTGATATGGTGACTTGGTGATATGTGTATCACTGGCTACAATGGGACATTTTTGAATATGCATGTTTAGAGAGGTAATTTAAGATGAAAACAGCTTTACATCCTCAGGCAACAGATGGCCTCAATGTGGACATCCTGTTTTGAAAAACAATGTATACACAGGGTAGTTTTTAGATATATTTCTAAAACATTACTAAATTTGAGATTTTGATGGGTTATCAAGTATTTCATGGTTTAAGTTTTATGTTCTTTCTGTTTTTCCTCTGACATTCTAGATGTGTTCATGAAAACTTATTGTTTCATTCAAGCCTTTCTTTTGTGAATATCAGGAATGGATGTTTATTCTATTTTATTTCTTTTCCTCTCCAATATGATATATTTTATGTTAAATATTTACAGATCTTTAATGTTTGAGTTGCTCCAAATATATAAGGAGTTTCTATTAGCATTAGAAATTTCTGCAGACGTAAGAGTAGGGCCAACAAAAAGTATTTAAAACTCCAGAGAATGAATAATCAATAACATGTCTACCTGTTCTGTCAAGCTGACAGGAATAAGGCAGGTACCATGCCCTGGAAATTTTATCATTTTTGCAAACTGGGGGCTGGTAGCACTGATTGGAGAGGCCAGAAATTGGGCTTTCAGTGGCAGTGACTGCTGTGTCCAAAGATAAGTGTATTTGTGGGTGGAGGTTAGTTGACATCCATCATGGGAGAAAGTGGAAGCCAGCATGAGCAGTAGTGGAAATGACAAGCAGCATATCTTGACAATGAGATGTATAAATTTAATAAATAAAGTGCTGAAGGATGACAAAGAACAAAGAAAGATAGAAGGAACAAGAAATGAAAAATTGTGGCTGGGAATGAACTGGGTACCAGATGTATAGGTAGGTGAATGGACTCCATTGAGCCTTTTATTGAAGGATTTTAGCTTGGTGTGAGGGACTAGTAAAGGGAACATTGGAGGAATGGCAGAGAAAGTGATGAAAAGGACAGTTTCATTTCTTTGGTGGGAGATGAGGAATGGAGAAGAAAGGCTCCTGCTCAAAGTGAGAGAACAGGGAAGACTCCCAACTTTGGACTGAGATGAAAATTCAGTGGAAAGGATGGGCTAGAGATGTGTGCTGTAAGAGAAGTTAAATTGAGGGAGTTTTCTTAGATGAATGTAGGAAAGTGTGAAAAGCATAATGGATTATTACTGAGTAGCTGAGGGAAGTATGGGAGGAACTGAGGATGAACTGTTACAGGAGAAAAGAGAGCAACATGTATCATTCCTCATTTCTAAACTCAATATGCAGATAATTAGATTATTACTATCACGTTAGCTTTACCCTCTTTCTACCACTGCTTGTACCACTTTTCCTCGTGGCGATGGGAGGGAAACACCCAGTCAAGTATTAATTTTAAAAGAATAACTTATTTTCCCATCTTTAAGAGGCCATATTTTCACCTAGCTATATTAGATGATTGTTGCCCAGTCTCCAAATTCTCTTTTCTAGAGAAAGTTGTTTAAAAAGTGGTGTTATGGTAGTTACAAACAATTCTGGATTATATAAATAGGTACTTTTGGGCCTGGAAGCTTAGGCACGTGATAAAAATCATGTTGTTTGCTCTCATGAGTGCCCTCTAATAGAATTGGATGGTGGGAGCATGATTCTCTCATACTATTGAATCCTTCAGTTTTCAATATTATCAACCTTCCAAATTGCTGTGATTCTGGTTCAGTGATGATTCCATTCCTTCCTACCTGGGCAATACCAATCAATGGTTGTGCAGAGGAGTGTTTCCTGGAATGGGGATTCTGGTGACAGTCACTCATGCTTTTGACACATCTTAATTGGCCTACTGGAGCACATTGTATATGAGGCCCACCTAGAAATTTCAGATGGTACAGAATATGATTGCCTGTTACTAATGGATTTAACCATGTACAACCTTTTAATCCCTATTTAATGTAAGCTGTACTTGGTTATCAGTTCATTTCTGGATAAAATTCAAGGTGTGGGTTATTTTCTATATAGTTCTATATTGCTTGGAACCTGGGTATCTTTGATGCTGTACACTCCAAATACAGGTAGTCCTTGAATTATGACCATACTTGAGCCCACAATTTGGTCATTAGTTGTGATGGTCATATAGTAGGTCACACATCACTGCACCTGATTTTATGATCTTTTTTGCAGTGGTCATTAAGCGAGTGCCACAGTCATTAAGTGAACACATTATTTGCTATGTGGTGGGTTTTGCTAGAAACACCGATTTCCAGCAAAATATAGTAAATTGTGGTGATGTGACCACGGAACACTGCAAATGGCCGTAAATGCAGGCTGGTTGCCAAATGCTCCAAATGTGGTCACTTGACTGGAGGGTAGACGTCAGAACTTCAAATTTGGATCATACATCTCTTTTGGGATCTGTCATAACTTCAAATGATCACTAAGTGACCAGCCATATGCCAAGGACTACATAGCTATTACTATGGAAACATGTTAGCTATTACTATTACTATTACTATTACTAATCCCAATCACTAGGAATTCTGGTGGGAAGGGGACTGAAAAATAAGCATTCTCTATGAACCCCTGTGGAATAATTTGTCCCTGATAGTAATTTAAGCCCCTTCGCTGACAAGACATCTGTAAGAGTTGGCTATTTCAGAGAGCCTTCTGGGAAAGATGATATTGATGATGATAATAGAAAATACCTAGTAAAAATATGAAATTATGCAAGATTTGTGGAAAATTGTGATTATGATTATATACAATATTGTTTTGCTTCAATTTCCTCTAACTTGTAACTTGGTTTGATTGATGTGCCATAGAAGTTATAGTAAATAAAACAATGAACTATACCTAATAGTAACATAAAAACTCCACAAGTGAAGAAAGCACAGCAGTTTTGCTGATGATTTTTTATTATCACTGCATATTACAGCCTCTGACCCTAATATTGTTATCATTTAGGTATAGGTGTCCATGAAATAGAAAAAAAAATGGTGCACTAATGTTTTATCTTGGAATTCTGAAAACAATTCTGGATTGGTTGTGGTCCAGCCAAAACAAAACCTGGATCATTTTAATTCCAGGTTTTATCTGAGAAAGAATCTGGAGGACTGGTGCAAGATGATGAGGACAAGATTGATGCAACTAGTACTGCTCCTAGTTCTTCCTCTTTCACATCCCCAGTGTGTCAGCCTGCTTTCCCTTCCCATTTGTTGCTATTGTGCCTGAATTCAAGTATAGCATGCTCACCTGGCCGTCTTCCTACTGTTCCTTTCCTTTAGTTGCCATATGCCTACTCAGCCCATTTGTCCTTCTCCCTATCTTTCTTCCCTGTAGCAGCCTTCCATACATCTGTCTCCCCAGTCTTCCTTTCTCTTAGCTGTGACTGTTGTGCTTCAGTTTAGTAGTTCTTAGCAGGTTACCTGTACACAAATAAGGAAGAATTCATCTCGGTAGCCAGGGAAGTTTACCAACAAGGGTATAACAATTTACTTATAGTTCTCTATATACTGTACTATACTGTATTTGTCCATTTTGATCAACCATTTTGACTATCTCTGAGCTCCCAGGGCAAGGATACAGATGGAAAGATATTAATTTAGGCCTGACTGTTCTTCCCACGTTAGGTAGTTCCAAAATGGTAAAATATATGGATGGCTGCAGACTTTGCTTCAGATTCTAACTCTAAGGCTGTTAGGAGTTAAATTAAGCTAATTTTGCCTTTCCATATCCAGGATTTCTAGTTTAAGAGGTGTTGTAGTTTGATCAGAAACCATGGACAGGAAAATCGTTATCCATAGAGTGTTGGGAGAGAGTTTATCCAATAGGCTCTGATTCCAGATTAATAGGAACTAGCCAGAAATTATTAAGAGAACCAGGGACATTGGATAAAGTTAAACTTTATTTAAAAATTTAAAATAGCCAGCAATCTCAAGGTTCTTTGAGTAAACCAGCCTCCACCCAGAGGATGGCATTTGGGACATATTGTACTTGGAGATTTGGAGCACTGTACTCAGAAATTTAGATTGAATATTTCCAAGAATAATATTAAGGATGTAGATCTAACAATTTTTCGTATACTGTAGGATTTAGCTTCAAATAAGTCACAAGTACAAAGCTTTCCCATTTTACTTGGAAGAAATTCAAGATACTTGAAGCACATTTCTGTGTTATCTCCATTTGAGCTTGGACTGTCTTCTTGCTTGGGGCGTTGAAAACACCCCCATCTCCCATATTTAAAATATTGAATCTGCTCAATCATAATGCCATGGATATGGTTGGAGTAAGATAGAATAAATGGTTAAAATCATATGTAGTGCTTTGGATAACCTATCCAAACTACTACAGGGATCTTGGATTCTGCATATGGAAACATGTTAGCTATTACTGTATAAGCAAGTGGGAAGTGTGGAAAACCAAAACATCAATGATAAGTCATTCTAGAACTACTGCATTTTGCATTTTGAGCACAAATTTTGAAAACTGGAATTCTTACTTTATATTATAAAATTAGAATATAACTTCATTTTCATTGTGTTTATGAAAAAAATGCAAGTCCCATATAGCAGTAGTTTAAATCACTTTAAAATAAGACTTGTAGTAGAATCTCAGTGTATCCACCATGAATAAGACAGTTCTTTAAATCCACAGCTGAGCTGCAGGTCCATAGAGAGAATTTGAATGACTGTAAAATATAAGTATTTCAGAGATTTCCTATTTAGGTCATGTTATGTGCTGTTTACCTGAATAAAGCTTATGTAAGAGCTTGTCTTAGGATATTTGCATAAAAAGTAGTTTACAAAAAGTATTAAGACAAGAGATTTATAGTAATAATATGCATTTAATGTGTAGAAGTGTTCCACCAAAGATTTTATAATTGGACCTCAGTTTATTCATACAGAAAATGGGATTATTTTGTAGGATTGGATCTATTCTATTGGATCTAATGAGGTAAACTACCAAATGTATTTAGCTGGCAAGTTATGTATGCTTAAGATCCATGGGCTGCTTAATTAAAGTTAGCACAAGGGCATCACACTAAATATTCCCTTATTGTTGTTTTCTGTATTTAATAACAAGGACTGGATTAGCGTTGGGAGTGTTTTTAGAACCCTTTATTCAGGCTGCAAAAGGGTTTATTTGACGGTGCGGATGACGGCGAGGCTAAAGCAGTAAGACTCCCTTTGCCTACACTGAAAGTTATGCCATTGCCTATGAACCGCTCTCTTCATACACTATACTAGAGCAGCAGTTTCAGCCTCAGAGCTGTACATCCCGCCTCAGCCATCTCTCTTCCACTCATTTTTACATTTGCGCGCCCTTTCAATCCCAAGTGACGTATCTCCCGCCGCGACCAATCAGCAGTCCCTTCTGGTCAGGACAATGGAAGGTGTTCCTCCAACCCGCTTAGCTCCTGCCTCAGCGGCAGCCAATGACAAGAAGCCTGTGTTGAGAGTAATGTTACCAGTGCCGAGAAGAGTGAGGAGGCTGCGTATCGATCCAGCTCACAGCCATTGCAGTGCATTGGACTACATACTAGATCCAGGCAGCCTTGGTGGCCGGTGCGAGCGTGTTTGCGACTTGTTTGAACTGCGGTTCTTGAGTGTACGAGAGTGTGGCACAGGGTAAGTATATTGCGGGGTCCTTGGCAAAGCAGCCAGCCGGAGTTGAGGAGGCCGACGCTCCCAGCCTGGCAACGGTGAGGCTTTGGGGTGCGAAGGGCAGGATTCGTTCCTCACAGCCACACACACAAAGGGGGGAAATCGGGCTGGGACCGAGCACACACTTTCCTCGCCCCCCCTCGGAGACACGGAGGAGGGTGGCGGGAAGGCGGTTAAGTCGTTAAAAATAAAGCCGCCTGGGGAGTTTCGAGAAGTGGGGGAAAAAAAGGACCGTAAATCCTGGGACCCCCCCCTTTCCCGTCGTGCCCCGAGATCCCTAGTCACGATCGGGATCGACGCCGTTAAAGCCGTGTAAATGGAGGAGGACTCGATTCGTTTTAGCCCGGCGAGCGGGGCGGCGAAAAAGCGGACCAAGTGTGAATAAGCTGCTTACACATAGCACGGCGATACAGAGCCATCTAGCCATTACTGCAGCGTCTGTGAAGGGTTGGGGGGGGGGTTTAGAGAAAGCGGCGGACTCTCCACACGGACGCCCTGCTCGGTCGAACGGGGAGGAAAAACGAGGACAAAATGGGGAGTGGGCGCGGGGGGGGGTCGCCTCTCCCGCAGGAAGCCCCGCGATGCTGAAATTGCAGGCGCGTTTCTGGGCGTTGCTGGCCTCGGGGCGATAAATCACCTCGGGAACTGCGCTTGCTGTAACATGGCTGACGAGAGCCGTGTGTAGAGCAAGAGAAAACAAGGCGAGAGGAGGGCTGGCTTTGCGCGCAAGGCAGGGGGAGGCGCGGACGGGCGGGCGGGGGCGCAGTTCAGGGGAACTTTTTCAAGGCGCCTTTTCTCCCTGGGCGAGAAAGAGCGCCGGCGACCGTTTCAAAGTCCGGATCGGCCGCAGGTGAATTTTCGCCTTTTCTTTTTCCACCCCACTCCCCCCTCCTAATTCACACACACACACCCGCACGGGAGTTAATGGGGGCTTTAAAAAAATAAAAACTAAAAGGAGAGGTTCTGGCGGGCTTTGGGGGAGAAACGAGACACTTCCCCCCCCCCCCCCGTTCGCATTTGCTTGCAATGGCTGAGTGTGTGCGCCAGAGTACAGAGCGCACCGACACACACACACGCACACACACACAAAGGGAAGGAAGGAGCCATATTCTCTATGAAGCAGCGGCCATTCCGAGAAGCGGCCTCTCTTCCTGCTAAACGAGCTGCTGCAAAGGCAACGCACGGGGAGCGCTCTGGCTATAGAGGCGCCGCCACGCAGCGGGCAGGGCTCGGGTCCCGCGCACCCGCTGCCAGCGCAGCCTTTCCGCCGGAGCGGAGCTTCCGCGAATCGCATTTCAAGGGGACTTTCTCTCATCAACAAGGCGTTCGCACAAAATGGAAGGAGAATTGCTGCTGTCGCTGGTGACCTTCTTAAAGCAGAAGCCTGCGCCATTGTAGGAAAAAAAAAAACCCAAAAAACAACCCGCCCCGCTTCTTCATAT
Source organism: Protobothrops mucrosquamatus (assembly GCF_001527695.2). Taxonomy (NCBI): domain Eukaryota; kingdom Metazoa; phylum Chordata; class Lepidosauria; order Squamata; family Viperidae; genus Protobothrops; species Protobothrops mucrosquamatus. The sequence goes on along the minus strand of NW_015386666.1, from coordinate 67,495 downwards.
AATGCCGAAGCACATGGAATTAAAAGGAATCCCGCAGTTGTACGGTTTTAGCTATGGTGTCTGCGTCTTTATAAAAAAAAAAAAAATGTTTATTAGGTAATTTTTTTTCTCAACCTTAAAAAAAAAACCCGCACGTGATACTTCACTTACCCCATAATGTGGACTTCGCGTTACTTTAGCCTCCACCTTTTCTAAAATTACATATTAAGACTATATTGGAAACGCTTAATAAAGCATTTTTAGAATGTTTCTTATGGTGTGATTTATTTTTCTCTTGTACTTTCAACAATGCTCTGTATTATTGGATGTAAATGAACAAAAAGTTTAAGATGTATCACGCTTTTCATAAAGTATGTTTGCAAATTAAATTTATTCAAATCACATTTTCTTAGGGTAAGGCAAATTAAATATAGTGACATGTTTTGTATAGATTTCTCTCTTTTCCTATGTTTTTTTCATTATTGAGTCCAATTACTCAGATATCCTTATTTATTTCTGGGAGTTCTTCTGACCTCTGTTTCCATATAAGCATGAGTAGTTCTTGATTTTTGAGTCTTGTTTAACTGACAGAAACTTTAAACTGGACGTGTTTAGTTATACAAAAAAATCTTTTTCTGTCACACAGGCCAAACTGGCAGGAAATTGAGCTTGACAATACTGGCCAGAACTGTAACACATTTCCATACTTAAATTGTGCAAATTAAGGAAGAGAAGTGCTTCATGGCTATCTAAAAAACTCAGAAACAGTATTTTTGTTCCTTAAAACAAAAGTTTAATGCAAATAAGGAAAACTAAACACTTGAAAAAACAAAATATTTAATTTAATTTATAGACATTAACTTGATTTGCTGGATCAAATCTTAAGGTCTGTCTAATAGGAAACTATTGTTATATTTTTAAGCCCTTATTCGTCTAATTCACACTGGAGCAGTTTTTTTTATTGCTTTACCAACATCCTTTTCTAAATCTGTTGGTGGCAGCTCAGATCTCATTATTTTTAAGAAGTAGGACTTCTCTTTTTGGCTCAATTATAAAAGCCTGCAGAACTACATTTGTCATTTTATTGCCTATTATGTAAAAATAATAGAACTCTTCACAAACCTTTTTTTAAAAATCCACAATTTCCCTAACCAGTTCTAACATTTTCTTCCTTATAAGCTTGTTTTGAATTGGCACATGGAAATTCCTGTCTATGAATATGTTCACTATGTGTTTATGTGCCTGGAAAAGTCAGTGGTACATGCATTCCCCTCTCTGACCCAATGTTCTAGAACTCAGAAAAAATATATTCACATAATCCAGAGAGTTGGTGAAGCATTAGCATGTCAGTCTGGTTTGAAAACATCTCCAGAAATGTGGCTGGTCTTAATCTGCCAAAAATGTACTGGCATTCTAAGATGTGGCATGCCCCTTCACAGACAGTGACCTGTTTCCATCTGTTGGTGAAATTGGTTGTTGCACATGAAATTGGATAATTTAGTACCAATTTAATATTTGTGATTAAAGACCACACCATAAGAAAGATGAGTAAAGGACAATGCTTCTGCATGTATATCATCTGGACAGGTCTCATGAACAGTTGTAAAGAAACATGGTAAAAAAATTGATTTAATTTTATACATGGAGGAAGCAAATGAAAAATAGGGTACTTGATATGAAATACAGAAAATAGCTGGGGTAGATGTCTTCAGGTAAATGTACATACATGGAGGATAGTTTTGGGTTATACAATAAAGGTGTGTTTGGCAATTTAGTTTGAAAGAAACAAAAGATTCAGAAGTTACAGACTTCTAACCCAATTAGTAGAAAACATTCTATAGGATTTAGTATCAATTTACGCTATGTGTCATAAAATTTATAGATAAAATTTATAGATATACACATTTCTTGCAGTTAAGGAAAATATACTTTGAAACTCTAGTGTAACATTTTTTGATAATTTGTATAAGCCTAGGCTTTTTGAATCTTATCTGCATCCCGTAACATAATTTTTATAAATAGAGCATTTGTCACTGATAATATCTTCACTATTCATCTGCAAATGTGCTGGCAATTACAGAACCAGGAACCTAATGTACAGTATATGCAGACTTCAGATATTCTCCATTCCTTATCTCCAGAGGATTTCTGAATATTTGCTACAGATTTGCATATATTGCTGTAACAATATTTAATTTCTAGATTGGAAAACTTTCCCTAGGCTAAGGGCTATAGTTGACCTTTTGTTATCCAGGGCCACATTTCAAAAGATAGTAGGGGTGGCAAAGACATAAATTAAATGTAACTCCAAGTTTATATTTTTTTTCATGTGTTTTAGTATTTTTTCTGTTAGAAGGGAAGGGTTTTGGATCTTTGTACATACTTAGAGGCTAATCCATTTCTAGACTAGATAATCAGAGAAAGTTTGATTATAACTTTTAAAATAAATAGTCCCCAAAGTCAAATAAGAGTGCAGCTTTATCTCAAAATGTAAATTTGACCATTTTTAATCAACGTGCTTACTATGAAATCCAAAATAATTTGTCAAGAATTTCCATTTGACTTTTAGAAATCTTCAAAAATGGGCAAAGGTGATCCTAAAAAGCCAAGAGGTAAAATGTCCTCATATGCCTATTTTGTGCAAACCTGCCGGGAAGAGCACAAGAAGAAACACCCAGATGCTTCAGTGAATTTCTCAGAGTTCTCAAAGAAATGTTCCGAAAGGTGGAAGGTACTGTTTGCTAAAATAACAATACAAAACACACTTATGTTAATATCATTTAAAAAATATAATTTTTAATGATTTAAATATTTAAAATATTTTTATTCATAAGAGGTTCAATTCCAAGCTAGAACCATGGATAAACTTTTCATTAAGGATGCTTTCTGGTCATGTTTTATATAGACTATGTCCGCTAAAGAAAAGGGGAAATTTGAAGATATGGCACGAGCTGACAAGGTTCGTTATGAAAGAGAAATGAAAAGTTATGTGCCCCCAAAAGGAGAGTCAAAAAAGAAATTCAAGGATCCAAATGCACCAAAGAGGCCTCCGTAAGTAGATTTTTATAGTTCGTATGTATGTAGTTGTATTATACCGATACACAGAAGATTTAATAGTTGAAAAATAGTGCTACATTTATTTTTGTGTCCTGTTATAATGTACTATTTGTGAATAATACTAATTGTTTTGAAGCTGCTATGCAAAAATCATTTGTTAAACCTTAATTGTTCTGTAAATCTATTTTCAGTTCGGCATTTTTCTTATTTTGTTCTGAGTATCGTCCAAAAATCAAAGGAGAACATCCTGGTCTTTCCATTGGGGATGTTGCAAAGAAACTTGGAGAGATGTGGAATAATACCTCTTCAGAGGATAAACAGCCCTTTGAAAAGAAGGCTGGTAAACTGAAGGAGAAATATGAAAAGGTAAATTACAAATCCATCTTAACATAGTAAGATTGGAATAATAAATTCCAGGCATTTATTGTTTTCAGGAATATTATATTTGTGCATTTTTTCTGGAGTATAGAATACTTATTTTCTCTTCATATTAAAATTCCTATTTGGTTGAAACACCAAATAAACTAGTCCATTTAGACTTGTTTGCTTTTTAGTGGAATGTGAGTTCAAATCCCACCTTAGTCATGAAAGCCAGTTGAGTGACCCTGGGCCAGTCCTCCTCTCTCAACCTAACTCACCTCACAAGGTTGTTGTGGAGAAAATAGGAGGAAGGAGTATTAGGTATGTTCGCCACCTTAAGTTATTTGTAAAAATAAGGTGGAATTTAAATAAATAAAATACATTTTTAAATGTGGAAGCTGGAGCATTAGGAAGACTCTAGTGGTAATTTTTAAAAATAATTAGGATTAATAATAATTGCATCTTGTAGATAACTTTAATAGATTCATCATGTTATGGCTTTACTGCATGTTGATTAATGTAAAATATTAGATCCTAGCTTAGAAAACATGAAAGAAATATTTATTGAATTTTCACGACCATAATAGGAATTTTATGAATTTTGGACATAAACTTGTACTTGTGGTATTGACAAAATATACTACCTAAGTCCACTTTTACTTGTGGGATTATAGCACATGGTTTATCCCCTTGTTTCAACTGAGACTAGAGAAGGACTTAAATAACATGAACGATGGATTTGTATTAGCAAGATGCATTTATGAGTTGAGCATCAACACTTTAGAGCACACAGAATATTTCTCGGTATAAAACACAAATTAGAATATGAAAACAGACTTGGCAATAGAAAAAAGTTTTAAAAAACAAGTGAAGTAAAAATGAATTACTTGAGGATTGGCTTATTGAGCTTTACTATGCAGTTCAAAGGAATATAGTTTATACATGCTGAAGGTGGCACTATCTACTATTTTAAGTGAAGTGTGTGAAAAGTTGAATTCTTTCATTTAAACTTTATTAAGTGTAATCATAACCCCCAGCCTTCTGTGACATCCAAACATGATTTAGGCTCAGAATTACAATTTTGACTGATTTGCATTTAAACTGAAGAACTATTGCTCTCTTTATAAGCGAGAGTTTATGTTGTGTAAATAAAGTTCTTTTTGCTTTTCAAACCAAGGATATTGCTGCATACCGAGCTAAGGGAAAGCCTGATGCAGCCAAAAAGGTAGCTCCTAAGCCTGAGAAAAGCAAGAAAAAGAAAGAGGAGGAAGATGATGATGATGATGACGATGAAGAGGACGAGGAGGAAGAAGAGGAAGAAGAAGAGGAGGAGGAGGAGGAAGATGATGAATAAGTCTTTTAGATCAGATTTTCTTGTCTATAAAAGCATTTAACCCCCCTGTACACAACTCACTCCTTTTAAAGAAAGGAAAAAAAATTAAGCATAAGGCTGTGTAAGATTTGTTTTTAAACTGTACAGTGTCTTTTTTCCTTTTTCTTTTTTTTGTATAGTTCAAAGCTACCAAATATGTCTTTTGGTAGACTTGTCCTTTAGTGGTATCTCAGTGGCCACTAATGTTGCCTAGTACAGAATGGGGGTTGTAAATTGGCATGGAAGTTTAAAGCAGGTTCTTGTTGGTGCACAGCACAAATTAGTTATACATGCAGATGTAGTTTATTATTCATCTTGAGTTGTCTGCCTCATAAAATAATAGTTGTTCTGTTAACTAAATACCACTCTGTAATTGCAAAAAAAAAAAGAAAAAAGTTGTAGCTGTTGACATTCTGATTGCTTCTAAGTAAATACATTTTTAAAAAAATTAGTATTGTTGTCCTTTTAATAGGTGCCCTTGTAAAGTCAACATTTCCCCTTTTTTCCCCTCTGGAAACCTTAACTTTTATGTTTCGCCCTTTTGGGATCACGTCAGAATTTTGTCTCTTCATGTAATACGTTGATAGAATGATACAAGAGCTTTGAGCAACATGCCCTATATAATTATGATAGGGTAGGAAATAAATATTTACCAGAATATGCAAAACATGTTTTTTCCCCATGTAACTGGTCACAATAAAAAAATGTTCTTAACCAATTTGTATTTGCTCAGCTTTTGCTATGTACAATATTCTACTGAGTTGTATAAATTTGCCAGTTTTAGAAGGATGAGAATTAAAATACAATTTCTGTGGCATGAAGTATTTCTAGGAGAAAAATAATTTAGGGTGCTTCTGAGGCCACTAAGTATATTCTCACTTTGATCTGCAAAGAATTTACATGTATGATTTCATCGGCTAGTAGTAAGTTGAATTTGCAAATACTTTAATACAGAGGAGAGTACTCTATCTAAGCAGGTAAAGTTAAATGCTAAATTGCTGTAATCCTTTTAGGATACCATGTCAAATGATGATTGTGGGCTTTATGCCATGGATACTCCTGGTAGTAAACATCCCACAATAAAATACTTTACTTTGCTAATGTTTTTTATAAGTGATACCATTGATTGATTTGTATAAATTCATGTTTTCAATCCACTACTAGTTTTAGCCCATTTTCAAAATTTTGTATTGTCTCAAATTAAAATGAGATGTATCTTTTTCTGTTATCTTTTATAACATTTTTGATGTCGGCCCATTTTGTAAGTTAAAATAGCAGTAGGGGGAAGTACATTTTTTTCCATTTAGCTGTGAAATATAACATGGTATTCCAACAACCTCTGATTTGATAAAATATAGATTGCCTTGAAAACCAAAGTTAAATTTTTTGCATTTTCAATAAAAATGCTGGCAGTTATGAACTCGGCAGAATAATCTGGGGATTGATTGAGAATTCTGTGGTTATGAAATAATGGTGCCAGTGTTTAAAAAAATAGCATTCTTGTAATTTTACACACTTTTTTGATGGAGTATTGTTTTGTTATACAATTTTGACTTTTAAGATTCTTACTTCAATTTTGCATTTGTTTATGTATAATCTCAGGAGAATATTGAACATCTGATTTCCTGGTTGATACTAATAAAATAATAATTACAGAGGTTTTATATATTTAGTTAAGTTATTTTACTTAGAATAATTTTCACTGATTTAATCCTCTCCAATATATACCACACTATTGAAATCCATAAGCAGCAATGTTTGTCACTAACATGCAATAGTATTATTAGCCTTCAAAAATACAAAAAAATGTTCAAGGAAGGAGTTTCATGACCCCAGAAATTGCCTCAGTGGGTCTAGTTTACTCTTAAGCAGGAGTCTGTTGTGGAAAGACAAATATATTTTTATGTAGTTCCTGCAGAATATAATCCTATGCATATGAGGTGAGAAATAAGACTCAAGTCAACATTTCTCCAGATAGCTAAAAATTTCATTTAGTGTTAACTTTTAAAACCAAGCTTGATTTTATGTAATTTCCCTTTGCCCTAGCACAGGGTTGTCAAACTCAATTTCATTGAGAGCTGCATCAGCATTGTGGTTGCCCTTGGGGGGCCAGGTGGGTGTGGCCTACTGGGTGGGCATGGCCAGCTCTACACTGTTCGCATCAAGGGGGCCTGGGCAGGAGTGGGACATATCTGAGGGTCTCTGGAAGAAGGGTGGGACTGGGGCAAGCGCCAAGGTATGGTACATTTCTTCATTCCTCACAAAGGGTGACACCTCCCCAGCATGCACCCAGGGGATGGGGCCAACACGGCAGGGGCTGGTTCCTCGATGTTTCTGGACGGCCTCGTGGAGCTAAGACTGCATTTCAGCATAGATGGCCACCACAAAATTGTACAATGGCTCCCACATGAAACGACTTCGCGGGCCGCATCCGGGCCTTGTGTTTGACATGTCTGCCCTAGCAGCTTGTTATCACACATTTAGGAGAGCCACCAGCTCTTATAAATACTGACATAAGTAATAGTGGTACTTGTTAATCAAGTAATAAATAAATAAATAACCCACTTAGAATATTGCGAAAAACTAACATTGTTAGTTGAAATCAAGGAACATTTTGATTTCCTAGGTTTTGTAAATGTAATTATCCTGATTATGCAGATATGCAGTATAAAAAATTATTTCATGAGTGAAAGGATAAATTGTTTGAAAGATTAAGAGGCCTATAGCACATTTTTAGTTATAAAATGTTAAGACCAGCTGCATTTGCATAATAACACATGTTAATCTAAGGTGAGAAACCAATCTGGGTTTCAGTGTTGCCCTAAAATGGTGCTGAATAAACCATGATTAACCTAAGTATCTTGTAAATACTTCTAGGATGAGAATACAGCCTTTAAACGTGCTATTTTCTGACACTAAAAATATAGCACTAGGCATTTTTAAAACATCTGGTCAGATTAGGTTTTTGGAAATGTACGCTCTTAATGTCTTAATGAACAAACTTCAGGTCTTCAATATGTATAGTCGGGCAATTTCAAAGTCTGAAACTGATTTCCAAATTAAGTACAGTACTATTTTTGCCATTTTTTTAAAAAAACATGTAAAGTAAAAACTCACAGCTTTCTGGCTCAAGCCACTTTTGTTTCTGAGGCTTTCTGGCTCAAGCCACAGGTTTCTGAATACCTGTCACAACAGCAAATTCTGCCCATATATCCTTGGAAAGAAGTTTTGAAAAGTCTCTCAACACGAAAACTTGCCATTATATTTGTATTATCTTATATAATTATGTTTGATCACTTATGAGGCTGTAATTCGTTCAGACTTAACAATAAGTACACAATTATTTTTCTATCCCAAATTTATGAATTCATTACATGATCATAAATTGTAGGAAATGGGAAAACATGTTTTTTCTTTTTTGTCTGAAAAAGTCCCTTTAATGTCTGAATAGTTCTAAATATTAATTTCCATATAGGGGAGTTTTATTGTCTTGTCTCTTAGGTTGCCATTTTCTGCATTTTTCTCAGCTCTACAAAGGGTGACCCGATACTTAAAAATTTCCATGTCTTGAAACGCACACATACATACACATGCGCATACAAAATAACCAGATCTGCACCATCTTGACTTTTTTTTTTTTTAACCATATACTGGACACCTTGGCCAGGCTTGAGTTTGTATTCTAGTGTGTGTGTCCCTTTGCCCTGATGCTGAAATGCACTTGACTTTTTTATACTTATTTTCCCAATGATACTTTTGGAGCTCTTTGTGATTTTTATAGCTTGAATAATTTAGTGCTGCTAAAATTAAAATATACTTTTTAGTGATAAAAGCTTTAAACTGAGGAAACCAGGAATGGGTTTCAGCAGTTCCAAAAGTGAATTTTTCAAATGGTGATGAGGGAATCCAGTGGACTTTTAAATATTTTCTGTATATTTTGAATCAATTTGCTAGTCTAAGAAGAAATAGTTTCTTGTTGTGTTATAGTATTTCTGTTTAATCTCCTAGACCAGATATCTCTCAATTGGTCACAAACGGTGCATGAGGATCAGTTTATTAGCCCAGAGAGACATAACAGCTTTGATACATTAATAGGAAAAGTCTCTAGGAGCAACTTAATTGTTGGCTCTTCAGAAGACATTGTGGAAATTTGTTAGTAATGCAATGTTGCTGAACCTCTAGGCAAATGTGTTTGCCCACCCCACTCCTACAGTACTACAGCTGGTCCTGGACAGTCACCTTGCACTGAACTCATTGATGTACCCTGGACTTGTAGATTCCAAAATGCAGTGTCTACCTGAGGTACCATGGGCAAGAGTAAGCCGTTTTCCCCCTATTTGCATGCTCCCCCAGCAACTTCAAACTGTTAGGGATTTAGACTGAAGAAAATGCAGCTCTGTGTCCATACAGATCAAGAACTCCTAGTCTTAACTCAGTGCCTTGATGAAGGGCTAAGGGCAGCCACTCTTCGGCCTGACCCATTTGAATGCAGGCTTGATTTCTTTGCAGCCTAAAGTTAGAGCAAGGAAGACCTGTGACGGTGGAAGGAGCAGCAGTCAAGTGGAGAAGATTAGGCCCCAGCCTTAAGATGACTGCAGACATGTTTGGCCGGCCTTGTGCAGATGTGGAATTGCTTCTTCTCAGTCTAAGGAAGGATCTGTAGTGCCTGGCCAAATTTGGAAAACTCCACGGTATTGCTACACTTCTAAGCTGCTCCTTCTGTACTCTTGTCAGTCTGGCTTGCTCTCACTTCATTGATTACACTCATTGCGATGGGCAGGAGCATTGCTCCTTTTGTGTACTCCTTACCATTAAAGAGATTCCATTTTGCAAAGTTTCCTAAGTATTGTTTCCTAAGCATTGTTGTGAGTAGTAGCAACCTGTATGACTGTATATGCCACCCAAAGGTTGTAAGTTAAAAGCTCCTCTCCTAGCCCTTATTCTGATATTGAGGCAACAGTGTTCTTTTTTTTACTGTATGCACAAATGTGATCTCTTAACACATTCTGAGTGCAGGTGCCAATTCAAGTTGAGGCTTCTTTCAGAGAAGTCTTAGGAAACAGAAAGCAAGAGAAAGATAGCACATTCTTGCAAATAACGATTTGCACCTGGTATTCATGTGCCATAGTTAATAAAGCAATAAAGCAAAACTATGATTTGTTTTTGTTTGCTTCTTATGGTTTTTCTGTCTGGACAAAATCACGTTAAGGCACTCTAAGTAATCTCCATAAAATATGGTCTGCTGTTTAACTGGGCTTGCTTGCAGGAAGAGCTGGTGGTTAAAAGTAGGTATATCACCTTCTTTGTAAACTTAATATGTCTATGTGTATATGATAAGTTACTTACTGAAGAGGTAGTTGTCATATATTTATATTTACAATATAAAGATTTGTATCCTACTTATATGCTAAATCTAGAATTATTCATTTATTTATTCATTCATTCATTCATTCATTCAGTTTTGATTTGATTTTGCCCAACTTCAGTTGACTGAATCATCCTTTGAAAATGTCCATTATAAGAAGTATGCACAGGAACTATGCATATGCCTTTGGCATATAGGCATTCTGACCATGGAAAAAGTCTTTGGACAATGCTGGCTCCCTCAGCCAAGAAACAGACATGAGCACTGCACCCTAGAGCCCTTAATCTTTATCTATAGGAACTAGTTGACTTAAAAGAGAGGTGTAAAGTTAAAAAGTTTAATAGAAAGATGAAAGTATTTGGCTGCATATACAGAAGTATACTTGAAAAATAGCATGCTAACAGAATAGGTTTGCTGCATAATATATAAATGGCAAATGCCAGTTTTTTATAGACATATCATGAGAATAGAATAGAATAGAATAGAATAGAATAGAATAGAATAGAATAACAGAGTTGAAAGGGACCTTGGAGATTTTCTAGTCCAACCCCTGCTCAGGCAGGAAACCCTACCATTTCGGACAAATGGCTATCCAGTCTCTTCTTAAAAACTTCCAGTGTTGGAGTATTCACAACTTCTGGAGGCAGGTTGTTCCACTGATTAATTGTTCTAACTGCCAGGAAATTTCTTCTTAGTTCTAGGTAGCTTCTCTCCGTGATTAGTTTCCATCCATTGTTTCTTGTCCTGCCCTCAGGTGCTTTGGAGAATAGCTTGACTCCCTCTTCTTTGAGGCAACCCCTGAGATAGTGGAACACTGCTATCATGTCCCCCCTCGTCCTTCTCTTCATTAAACTAGACATACCCAATTCCAGCAGCCTTTCCTTATATGTTTTAGCCTCCAGACCTCTAATCATCTTTGTTGCTCTTCTCTGTACTCTTTCTCTCAACATGTTTTTTTACATCGTGGTGATGTAAATGCAACAAAATCTCAGTAAAAATTCTGTCCGCTTCTTTGTTGCTGCACTGATTGTTCGCTTGCAGCATTCAACAATGAAATCCCATATCTATATCTGAATTTACACTGTCAATTGGTACCATCTCATCTTGCTCACATATACTTAGGAGGTCACTCTCTATTGATCATAAGTATTTATGTCTAGGCATCAAGAGAAATCTGAAGTGGCTAATTTCCCCACAAATAAACATTGAAAACCAAAGAGAAAGATTCTAACCTTGGCTATCTTACTTTTCTATTTGTATAAAGTTTTTCATGTATGCAAGTATTTAGAAATGGCTGCTTGAAATGGTCTGGTCTTGTCTAGCTCATCTCAAGCAATTTATTTCTGTTTTGTGAATTAAAGCAGGTAAAGTGCCAAGCAATTTGCAGAAAGGTAGCTGTTTAATCTTTTTGAATAAAAACTTTGGGAAGGGCAAAATACAGCACCCTAAGGAAACTTCTCTGTAGACTTCAGTCATCAAAAGCTAACAAATTCATTTATGACTGAAGTGACAAATTAGCCTGAGTAATATACCGTGTATAAAAAATAAGAGCTTATGCCATAAGGAACCAGTAGTATATATTGCAACCCTTAGTTTGATAATTAGAACCAGAGTCACTGGCATATAACAATAATATGATTTTTTTCTAGGTGTCAAAGTTTTCTCTGTTGTGTTTACTGCTCTGATAAATATTAAAGACTTTCAGAACAAAAGCCAATACGTCATGCACTGTGAACTAACTTCTAAACGGAAATGTTCATCCACAGCTTTCAAATTATATTATTTCAGATTTAATATCCAAATTTATGACAAGATCAGCAGTCTTTTTATGTGGGCGGTATCATATGCAATTTCATGCATTGCTGCAGGCAACCATATACTGTATAAATTACATTTTAAAGAATGTTGTTGTTGTTATTATTATTATTAATCATCGCACAGTCAACCAGATGTTCAGGCTGGATTTGGCATTTTTGTCTACCTATCGAGTCCTTACCAAGGACCTGGGATAGGCAGATGTGGGTGTTTGAATTGTTGATATTACAGATATCATCGCAGGATGGAAACTGTTCCTAGTAAGGGCGCCTTTTGCAATTGACTGATGGCGAATTTGTCAGTGCCAATGGTGTTCAAGTGGTGCTCCAGTTGTTTTGGGATTGCACCCAAGGCGCCTACTACTATTGGTACTACCCTTGTTTGCTTTTGCCACAGTCTTTCTATTTCTATTTGTAGGTCTTTGTATTTTGTTATCTTCTCCAGTTCTTTCTTGTCTATTCTGTTGTCTCCAGGCACTGCCACGTCCACTATCCAGACTTTTTTGTCTTTCTTATCGACAATTGTTAAGTCCGGGGTGTTATGTTGCAGGTGCTTGTCTGTTTGAATTCTGAAGTCCCAGAGCAGTTTAATTTTATCATTTTCTATGACTTTCTCTATTTTATGATCCCACCAGTTCTTGCGTACAGGCAAATGATATTTCTTGCAGATCTTCCAATGCACCATTGTTGCTACTTTGTCATGCCGCTGCTTGTAGTCAGTCTGTGCAATCTTCTTGCAGCAGCTTACCAGGTGGTCCACTGTTTCTTCAGCTTCTTTGCATAGGCGGCACTTACTGTCTGTTGCTGTCTTCTCAATTTTGACTTTGTATGTATGCATGGTCTTGTGCAGCCAGAATTAGTCCCTCGGTCTCTTTCTTCAACTTTCCTGCTCTTAGCCATTGCCAGGTCTTGTTATTATCTGCTTTCCCAGCTATTTTTTTTAATGTAGTGCTTTGTCTTCCCATGCCTCCATTCTGTTCTTCATTTGGTCTTTCTTGTAGGCCAGTTTGGTGTCTCCAGTAGTCAGTAAGCCTTCCTGATATACTAATTTCAGTGCATCTTCATCATTGTCCTTCAGATATTCTTCCAAAGCCATTTTTTCTTCTTCAACCATCTGATGTACTTGCAGCATTCCATGCCCACCTATTTGCCTTAGTAGATAGAGTCTGTCAATGTCACTGCGTGGATGAAAGGCATGATTCATTGTCATTATTTTTCTGGTCTTCCTATCCATTGCTTTTAGTTCTGCTTAAGTCCAGTCCACTATTCCAGCTGTGTATCTAATGACTGGAATTGCCCAGGTGTTGATTGCCTTCATGGTATTTCCTCCATTGAGATATTATTATTATTATTATTATTATTATTATTATTATTATTATTATTGTTGTTGTTGTTGTTGTTGTTGTTGTTGTTGTTGTTATTTGAAGGTAAGGGTGTCATGAGTGCTAAGTCACTTTGTGCTAATCCCTAATATATGGTCTCAGTCTCTTATAACATTTTTTTTCTGACTATCAGAAGCTGCCTATTAAATGGATTGACTCATAGAATATAGAATAGCTTGATCCAACTTGGAGCAAATGTAACATTTGTGCTGAATTTGCTTACATACAATGCTGGATTTGGGGTTCTATGGCAAATTTCTATGAAAGAATATCAGTGGAAAAAACAGTTTGGATTTTCCAGGATACCGCAATATATTTTATCTACATTATAGTTTGTTATTTATCTATATCTATGTCTTTCTATTCACTTGCATACTTACCAACCTTCTGGCCACAGGGCATGCTTTTGTAAATGTATTTTGCATTTAAAATGTGACCATTATATTATAATAAACAGAAATCTGTAATGGCAAGTTCCAGAACTTTTAACAGCTGGAAATCCATTGCTAATGGATAAAACACGTTTATTTTACAGAGATTATAGAACAAAGATTACAATTTGTTGTATAGTTTACTGTATCCACATATGAAAAAAAGGTTTCAAATACACAGAAGAACTGCAGGAAGTTTTCAGGAAATGCGGAAGGAAATAGCAAGAGAGCAGAATGACCTTGCACTGTTTTAATGCAACTAAAAGTACTTTAAAAAAATCTCTTAGTCATGATTGAATTTCCTGCCACATATTTTACAAAAAAGGAAAGCTGCTAATTGAGCAGACAAAATTCACAATGAAAAAAAGAACAGAAAATTAAATTTACAATATTTTTCTAGATCTCTCATACTGCCTAATCTTTAAGAAGTCATAATTATAGTTTTGGTCAATTTATTCCTAAACATCTATACAGGACAAGCCTAACTAAATTCTATTTAACTCAGTTAAAATCATTCATAAAATTTCTGGATAATTAAAACCTGGATTAACTTACTCAAAGTGCTTCTTGCCAGTTTAGGTTTGAGTAAAGGGCCAAATTCAACAATGAATGGGTGACAAGTATAATAATCAACAGGCTTTCATTGGAAAGGAAAATCAAATGCATAAGTAAATATTGATCTGGTTTGCAAAAGTGCATGTGAGATGGAAGTGGGCATTCTAGGGGACTATAGAATGATATGATGTAGTTGCTTAAAAGTCCAATGCAAATTTGGGATAAATTAGCAGAAGAACCATGCCCATATTGCAGGATAGAACAGTTATATACGGTATTCTTAACTAATTAGACTGTTACAGGCAGTCCCTGGGTTAAGTACTTAAGGCCAACTTGTACTTACTAACAGGCTACCTATTGCTATTACTAAAAATGATGGACAGGGTACCCCTTTCTTGAGAAGACAAACTGCTGAAGCCACCCAATGTTTTCATGCACTTCTGAAGTTGCACATTTTAAATATACGACCTGTTTTCAGCAGTTTTCAGCGGTTTACGAAAGGAAGGAGGATGGTGTCTGCCATTTTTAGTAATAGGCAGTTAATTTGTAAGTACAAGTTCTGACTTACGTACAAATTTACTTTAAAGACATTTAGGAATGGATCTTGTTCTTAACCTGGAATAACATATCTATTTCTGGGCATTATACATTAACAGATATGGTGAAACATGAGAAGGTTCAGAGGAGAGTGATACAGTGTTTGGAAACTAGGGCTTATGACGAATGTTTAAAGGAACTGGATATGATTAACCTGTAGAAGAGATATCCAAAGGAGAGAGATGAAAGTGGTCTTCAATATCTAAAAGAATTCACATGGATTGTGAATTCTCACTTCGTAAAAATTAAGAACAAGTCAAAGGCATTGAATTAAAGAAAAAGGTTAAATAGTAGAAGTAGTTTCCTGATTATAAGAGCTGTTGAAGGGTGGAATAATCTGTATGAGACTGTTATGGATTCTTTTTTAGTGAAGGTTTTTGAATGTGAGCTGAATGGCCATATGTTGGGAATGATTTTTCCACCATTTATAATGATTTAGTCAATTGTCGCAATGAGCAGAAGGTTGGATGAGATGACCTATATTGGTCCTTTTGTTATTTGGAGCAACATATCTGGAGTACCACAGTTTCCTTACTAAACAGCAACAAATAAACATACAATAATTTGTATAATTGTAACAATGTAATATTTATATAATTATAACATTGCTATTGTGAGCCCCCCAGAGTTGCTTAAGATGGGCAGCCCTATAACTCTTCTAAATAGAATAAATAAATAAATATTTGTCTTTCTCCTAGTCCTAAACCAAAAAAAACCAAAAAACCCAGACAAAAACAAAAACAAAAACAAAAGCAAAAAAAACCCATCCAAATAATGAGACAGCCAATAGCTATTGAAACAGTATTTGTGGGAGCAATCTTCTCCAAATTCAATCCAAGATATAGAATATCTAAATAATAAGTGAGAGAGAACTCAAACACATATGTTTTAGAAGTCAACAAATTTATTTGAGGTGCTTTAAACTACTATTCAGTGAATAGTAGCATACATAATTACAGATGAAGTATAAATAAACCAAGCTGACCTGAATTTATCCTTCTCTTGAAGATTTACCTTACTGTTTATATGAACAAATTTGGAACAGTAATCAGGAATTGACAGAATTAGGAGAGCAAAAACACACACCCCTTGAAAACTAAACAAACCATTATTATCTCAAAAAATAAAAAAGGGCATGAAAAATTGCTTGGCTGCAGATATGGATGAGATGATTATAATGGAAATAAAAATATAATGTATCTCACTGTGATCATTCCATTGCCAAGACTCAGAATGCTGATTGATAATTTCAGAATCCCTTCTTAAGGCAGATTTTGAATGTTCCTTAAAACAGAGAGGACACTTTTCAAATAAAGGAGCATGGAAGGTAACATTTGACTTGCCTACTTGGAATTCAGTATTAGTGGAAAAGCCGGTAGATTGAAAGATTTAATAATGAGGATCTTGGAAGACAAGAGAGACAGAGGAAATATGTTGAGAAAATCATGGCTAAGATGCTGATAGTGGAACCTTGTTAAGCAGACTTGCCTCTCTGGCTTTCCTATTGCTCATTTTCTCTTTGGACTCTAACCATGCAGCCATTTAGAGTGACAACATAAGGCAGGGATATGAAATCTCCTTCACCTCAAGAATTGCACATATTGAAGGCTCCACTTCAAAAAATAGGTGCAGCTGCAGCCCCTTGTGGTAGACAGATTCAGGGGTGCTAAAAATGAAATGGATGCTTGAAAATTATTTTAAAAACTCCTCTAATTTTGGGCTCTCCTATCTGGGGAAGGCTTTGGGGGTTTGTGCAGACAAAAGGAGAGTATATGTAGAATTGGAATGGCTGGCCCATGTGACAAAGAACTACAACTGCCGAAAGGAAGGAATCCCCAGGGCACAGCCAAAAGGAGGGGTGGCTATAGGACAGGAGGCGTTAGGGAAGTAACCTACAGCAACAGGCACTCGGACACGAACCAGGCAGACAAGGAGAGCAACCATAAGGGAGGAAATGATCCCTGAGTCTAAGAACACACGGACTGATGCGGGACAGCTAGAAACAATACGGCCAATTGGGGCGGGCAGACCGGTAATTCGCTCCATGAGCAGACCGCAAAACCGGCCAGGTTTATAAGCAAACTCCCAAAACACCGGCATTTTACTCTGATGACGTCGGCACAGGAGATGCACAACAGTATCTGCCCAAGACACCCAAACTGTAAGAAGCACACAATAGAAGGTGAAGAGATATGGTACATGGGAGAGGGAGAAATATAAACAAAAAACAAAGGGAGGTGGGCTGATGAAGGTCAAAAGGCACAAGTAAAGAAATTTCGTGATGAGATTAATGACGTGTCAGATTTGTGTTAAAAAAAAAAGCCAGCCAAGGCAATGTACATTACAGCATCAGCCTCCTTATATAGAGACAGCTTTCTGGGAAAAAAAAGCAAGCATATTTCCTGTTTATACAAGGGCAATTTGGAAATAAACCTCCGTTTGAGCATGTGTGAGAAATAGGCGGGGATAGTGACACCTGTCCTATGGTGCCATGCGCAGTAGTTCAGTAGGCAGTAAGGAGTGGAAGGAGAAAGTTGCATTGCAGTTGACTCGTCCACAAGATCAATTGAAAATGAACCCTGCCATAGAAAATCCCAACGAATGTGAAGTGCGTGCAGTAATACGATTCCTGTGTGCGAAAAAACTTTCGGCAGCTGCGATTCATCGTGAACCGTGTAATGTTTACAGATTAACCGTGATGAGTGAAGGTGTCGTACATTAATGGTGTCACATGTTTAAAGATGGATGAACTGACGTGCACGATGAGGCAAGAAGTGGCCGCCCATCTGTAGTCAGTGATGAACTTGTGCAGGAAAGTGACAAAAAGGTCCATGAAGTCCATCGGTTCATGATACCTGCACTTTCTTTACACTTTCCTCAAATTTTAAAGCAGTTCTGTTGGGATGTTTTTGATCACCCCCCCCCCCAGCCTAGATTTAGCGCCGAGCGACTACCACCTCTTCAGGCACATGAAACAGTGGCTTGCATCGCACCGCTTCGACGATGACAATGTGCTTCATGATGCTGTTACAGGGTGGCTTCATTCCCAGGCGGGAGATTTTTTTTTGCAGAAGGAATTTCAAACCTTCTAAGATATTATGACAAGTGCCTCAATTTGAACGGCGATTATGTCAAAAAGTAATGTAATATTGTAGTTTTTTAATGTGTATAAAAAGGTTCTGTATCTGCGAGTGTCTGTCATTGATAACCAAATGGAGGTTTATTTCTGAATTGCCCTCTATGTACATTAGCTGACATTGGCTGCTGCAAATGATTTGGAATTAGCAAAAGTTGTATTTAAGAACATCTCAGAAAAGAAATTCATACATCAAAGAAATATGTAAATGTTTGTGAGCTGTATGAGGAATAATTTTTAATTATTTGAAAAAATAAAAATAATCATGCAACATTGCAAAGTCAGAACTATTCCAAAGTTTAAAATCTTGGATTATAGATACATGTTCACTTTCCAGTTACAAACTGACACTTCATTATTGCAGTGGAAACATTGATGAAAAATACTTCACTTATAAGTATTTGTAAAAATCATTAATGATTTTTTAAAAAAATTGACTAAGCAATCTCACTATACTATTCTATTTATCAGTCTGTCTATCTGAATATGCATTTTGATGTGTCATTTTTTCATTTTTTCTTCTTTTTCTTCTTTTGTATAATAATGAAAAATAGAAGACATGTACAGTATTCTACAAATGTACCTTTTAATTTTTTGGATTGAATATTTTAGTCATTAAAAAAGAGAGTAAAGAATAAAAACAGTCCAATTTGTTTTTTACCTTCCAATGAATAGGCTTAAAGTCAATGTGACAAAGGGATATTATTAAACTGGTTTTCCTGCATGCTCTGTTAAAAGGAAATTGTTAATACTTTTAGCATATGCTTCAGTTGTTTACTTTAATTACATGTGAAAAAAAAAACCAGCTGCAATCTTAACCAGGCTGTTAGGAAGGTTGAAAATCAGATTGTATTTATTTTTACCACATTATTCTTGTAATGTAAAAGTAAGATGGTAAACTTAAGAGCAGTCATGTTTATTACTCATGTTGCTCTGAATTAGAACTGGGAACATATTAATAATTATATCAGTTCATTTCTAACCACAATGATAGATTTAATTAATAATGAACAAGTGCAACCAAATGTTGCTTTATAGTTTTTCATTTTATTTTCTTTTTTTAATAGGAGAACTTCTGTTCAGTTTTATGGTCAGTTAAGCTTTCCCTGAGATTATAAGATTATTTGGATAGTGTGCTGGCCATAAACATTTAAAATAACTACTCCATTAAACTCTTCTCTATTTGTTTGCATTCTATTGTTATTTTGCATTCCTCACCATCATTATATCACTTTTTAAATTTCTGCTTTATTTATGGCACTTCAAGCATGATGTTTTAGTGGTTATGATGTTTTAGTGGCTCCATATCCTTTGTCACTCATGATTTGAGCTTATTGTTAAGAAAATGTGCATGTTTGTATGCAGTTAAAACATCAATATTGTAAAATTGATCAAAAATAATTGAATGATCAAACTCAATAATTATTTTGGAAAGCAATGGTCATTTTTCAAATATTTTCAGTTTTGGTCTCTATTACAATACCTCAAAGCCAAAGTAGGTTTAAGTGATTAAAACTATGGTATTTATGTGACAACTGAAACTTTAATTAATCATTTTTACCATGATTACCATATGAACTAAAGTAATAATGAAGATAAGTATACCCAATATCTAAATATTTCCTTAGGTAAGTAAATAAGATTTCCTTGGATAAGTAAATAAATTTATATCTTTTTTTTAACGTCCTTGGGACGGGGGGAGGGGAGGAGAGGTGGTCCAGAAACAAAGTAGCCATTATTGTCATGGAAAAGAAGAGTAAAGAGACTATAGGTCTGCCATTAAACATGTCTGTATGTATAAAAATTCAAATTTAGAAATCATTATTTTTATTGAACTAGAAATACAATACATCTCTCTGTAATGAGAACAAAAAAGTTGTGACTTGCTGTCCAGATGCTAACTATTGATGATGAATTTCAAGCTTGATTTGAAAATCTGAACAGCTTCCAGCATGTTTTGCTTCAACTTATTTTGTTCTATATTCCAAAACTAGCTGTACCCGGCCACGCGTTGCTGTGGCTCAGTCTGGTAAAAACGTGTATTGCTTTTATGTCCAACAGATGGCGATGTTTTTCAAAAAAGCATGTTTTTACCTGTCACAGGTGTGACAGCTATATAATATAGGTATATAAAAACACGCGCGTATTCGAATGCAACGTTGTGTCAAAATTTCAAAGCAATCGGTGAAGAACTTTCGGAGATTTAAGATTTTGAACAAACGAACATTTACATATTTATTTATATAGATGAATGAAATACTGCACTTAAAAACAAATCAAAGCATCTGTAAATCTAGGGAAATATCTGTGTGATTTTAATATTCTCACATCTGATTGAAAGCAGCAGCTGCTTTCCAAATGTTATTTCCTAGAGAGCTGTAGGAGGAACAGCCTATAAGAAACTGCTCAGCTTTTCAAAGATGACCTCACTTTTTTCATGCTTCTTTCCTCCATTTTCTTTACTGTTACCTAATGAGAGAGAAAAAATTATCAAGCTTCAAAGGTCCCCCCAAAAATCCTGATAGGTCCTGCAATTGTTGTGAGGGGCCCCTCACAAATCCTGATAAATCCCACACACCCTATAGGACTATGTCTCACTAACTGAGAATTACTCCTATGCACTGGTCAGTGCAATATTTAGTGTCCACCGTTGTAGGATGAGCTTATCAAACATATTTGGTGCTCTTATGTGATATAGACCAGAAGAGAATGTACAGTTTTTATTAAAAATTACAGTATACAGATAAAACTAATACAAAACTACAAGAGAGAAAAAAGTAAAAGAAAAAAAAGAAGAAAAAAAGCAAGTACTTGTTCCTGCTTCCCAAAAACTACACAAAAATTTAACAAATTATTGTTTTGTGACTGAAGTTATGACACTGAAAAAGTAACATATGATCATTTTTCATACTTACGACTATTGCAGCATCCCCAGGGTCACGTGATCAAAATTTGAATGCTTGGCAACTGGTATATATTTATGATGGTTGTAGTGTCCTTGGGTCACATGATCATCTTTTATGAACTTCTGACAAGCGGTTGCTGGAATTGGGTATGTCTAGTTTAATGAAGAGAAGGACGAGGGGGGACATGATAGCAGTATTCCAATATCTCAGGGGTTGCCACAAAGAAGAGGGAGTCAAGCTATTTTCCAAAGCGCCTGAAGGCCGGACAAGAAGCAATGGATGGAAACTAATCAAGGAGAGAAGCAACCTAGAACTAAGGAGAAACTTCCTGACAGTGAGAACAATTAACCAGTGGAACAACCTGCCTCCAGAAGCGGTAAATGCTCCAACACTGGAAGTTTTTAAGAAGAAACTGGACAGCCATTTGTCCGAAACGGGATAGGGTTACCTGCCTGAGCAGGGGGTTGGACTTGATGACCTCCAAGGTCCCTTCCAACTTTTTTTTTTTATTATTATTATTATTATTATTATTATTATTATTATTATTATTATTATTATTATTATTATTATTATTATTATTATTATTATTATTATTATTATTATTATTATTAGGCTGACAAACACTGATATAGATTCAGTATATAATATTTCTGGTTAACTGCAAGAGGGTCATATTCTACCAAGAGTTTTCTCCTAACTCAGAAGTCATTTCATCCTTCTGCTTCTTGTTTAAGTGTACTTCTTCATTCATTTGCCTCATCCAAGGAAAAAGATTATGCAAATATTCCCAAACCAATCTCCTGCTGACCATGCAAAAGTATTCCTATGATTTTCTAGGGAAGCACTCAGATGTGTCTTGCCTTTGTTTTCTACAGCAGTGACTTTCAACTTTGACAACCTTAAAATTGTGAACTTCAACTTGAATTCCCCAGCCAGTGCAGGCTGGGAAATTCTGGGAGCTGAAGTCCACATATCTTAAAGTTGCTGAGGTTGAGAAATATTAATCTAGAAGGGGCAGGAAGACAGGCTGATTGGAAGATTCATACTGTTTTGCCACCAAAGCCACAGTGGCCTCAAGCACATTATCCAATGACCAGAAGGAGCCCATAGAACAGTGGTTCTCAACCTGTGGGTCAGGACCCCATTTGGGGTCAATCGACCATTTCATGGGGGTTGCCAAGCAAGGCTGTCCGCCATTTTTTTTGTCCGCCATTTTTTTGTCCGTCATTTTTTTTCCCTTTTCCGGCGGGTGCCTTACCTCCCTTGGGCTGGGCCAGCTGGTGGTCGGCCTGCTCCGTCTCTGCCGCTTGCCAGCTACGCCTCGGCCGGCGCAGGGGGCGGAACCACGCATGCGCGGCGCTCCCGGGCAGGGAAAGTCCTCGACTTATGACCGGTTGGGTAGTCCTCGACTTACGACCGGTTTAGTCCTCGACTTACGACCGGGTTAGTCCTCGACTTATGACCGGTTGGAGTCGCGGCATTAAAAAGGTTGAGAACCACTGCCATAGAAGCTGTTATTATGCCACAAAGATGGCATGAGGTGAAGCATGCTTGATTATATTCACACAGTAAATAAAATAACAGGAACAATTCTTCCACGTAAGAACAACTTAGTCTTAGGCTGACTTAAGGATGTCACAGAAATGGAATGGGGATCACATGAAGGCAATGTCATGAGGCCACAGGAAGACAGGAAAAATGGCTTGGTGGGACATATTTGTGTCATGGTTAAATGCAAGTGTGGAAAGGCTCATGTTCACTGTGGAGGCTTGGTTTTTCCCTGTAAAGCTCCAGCCCCAGCCAAAGAGCAAAACAAAAGCAGTAGCAGTGCTGTAAAAACAAGAGTACTGGTAACACCCACTTGTATGCCAATAAGGATATTGCAAAATATGTCATTAGAGGGGATGTTTCTTCCGCAGCAAGCATACAATGAAGCCTGCCTCAAAGAAAAAATGTTTATCCTCAGGGCAGGCCTGAACCAAGTTTTTCTGACGTTTCACAGATTCAAAATTGATCTGCCAATGTCAGGTAGGGCAAGTTTGTGTCACCCTGTTTTAGCAGCTTGAATAAGGAAGGTAACATAGGTTAATAACAAGCATTGGGGGGGGGAGGAGGAAAAGTATATTAAAAATCATGCTTCTGTATCAGTGACGGTGTTGAGTTTTTTGCTTTTATTTTGTTGTAAAAGTTATCCAGCTGTAAGCAGGGCATGGACAAGCTGTGTATACACAAGACGCTGTTGCTTTGAGTTACTAAGTTTTGTTTTGTTTTTGTGGCTTTTAAAAGACATTTCCAAGTAATTTAATTTGTTTTGAATGAAGGGAGTTCATTTTGCCTTACGTCAGAGGAAAAAGAATGGTTCTTCGAATGATCTGTTTTTATTGTGCAAGCAGCTATAAGGTTGTTAAAGTCAAGAATTTTCTTCACACTTTTGAAAATGGTTTAAGAAACAGAGCTTCTTGCAACTTCTGTCTCTCCCCTTCACCCCACATAAACACCTTTAATAGTGCCTCTCTTCCTTCTTTTAATTTTTGCATGCCTTTTGATTTTTACCTTAAGTTTCTCAAAGAATATGAAGATCTTGTTTTCAAGCAAGTACTTTTACAAGTCTCCTGTTAAATTATAATGTTTTGCTTAATTATACTTATAAGGGAAGATAGTAACATAATAAAAATGGTTTTGTAAAATGTGCTTTTGAAAGACTATACAATATTAATTTGCATTTTGTTGGGAATTTTACTGTACCTTTTATAACCCACCTTTGACTCAAAATGCCATAAAGATGGGATCCAAATTACATAATTAGATTGTCAGTTCAAAAATATATAATCCATGAACACTAACATTGATTGAAAGAAGCATAATATATATTACATTCCCAAATAATGACCTTAAACGTATTGTCTATGACAGGGGTAGGCAACCTTGGCTCTTTTATGACTCGTGGACTTCAACTCCCAGAATTCCTGAGCCAGCACAGCTGGCTTAGGAATTCTGGGAGTTGAAGTCCACGAGTCATAAAAGAGCCAAGGTTGCCTACCCCTGGTCTATGAGCATAATTGTCTTTGAGCATAATTCAACCAGGAAAAGTCTTTTTCATGTCAATGGAAGAAATCTAAGAATATGTTTACTTAGCGCTGGTCCTTATTCTAACACAGTATTATTGTTATTTGACTTGTATTACTATAGTCTCATCTGTCTAAACCCAGTTTAGTGTAATGGTTAAGGCACAAGCTTGAATTGAGGAGGCTGTTCGAGTCCCACCTTTGGCACAAAGCCAGCTCAGCGACTATAACCCTCTCAACCTTAAGAAGGAGGCAATGGCAAACCACTTCTGAAAACCTTGCCAAGAAAACTGCAGCGACTTAACCTGGCAACCTCCAAGAATCAGACACAATTGAATGGAAGAAAAAAAGAATCTCATTTGTTAAGCTAATTGAATTGTAATGACTCCAGTGAAACAGTGCATAAGAATTGTACTATAATATTGTCTATGATCACTTTGTCCAACTTTCAGAGACCAAGATTACAACTTCCAGAATTTCTAGCAGGCATGGTGTGATGTCTGGGTACTTTTAGAGGATTCCAGATTGGGGAAAGGTAGGTGTATGGCAGTGATGGCGAACCTTTTAGAGACCAAGTGCCCCAAAACTGGCCCCGCCTCCACTCCACCCCCTTGCCCCCCCCTGCCCCCCCAACCCCTGCCCTGCCTGCCCACAGGACCACTCACTGCCTCCAGGGCCCGCTGCAGATCACCCAGGCAGCCCAGCAGTGCTATGGCGGCCACACCCTCTGCCCGCGCCCTGCAGCATCAACTGCATGATGGGCCGTGAGGGCAGAGTCTTGTCTACGCTGCCTGGCTGCCATGTCCTTGGCTGCGCTGCTCCGTGTGGGCCACACTCGAGGGTGACTCTCCTTCAGGGGGGCTGCTGGAGAGGAGGGGGTCACGAGGGGAGGCAAGGCTGGGGCAATGGCACGTGTGCCACAGAGAGGGCTCCAAGTGCCGCCTCTGGCACCCGTGCCATAGGTTCGCCACCTTTGGTGTATGGCATTCCAAGGGAAAGTAAGGGACAACCAGATTGTATGGTGTAGCTCCAGGAATTGGTGAGGTGTTAATAAAAACTTAATATTAGAAGACTCCTACTAGATCACCACAAGCAGAGAAGCCAGAAAAAAGCTTTCAGGAAATCCCTAATTTGAAGACCAGTCTTCCCTAGCATGATAGCTAAGCAAGCATTCAAAAAAAATATATAGTTTCTGAAGGTACAAGATCTCTTTTGACATCACAATTAATTGTTGCTAACAAATTCCATGAATTTGAGTTTTTAAATTTTCCTCCAAGCTGGTGTCTATTATATTTTGTGGAAACAATAGTCCTTTATCAAATATTTATTATTTGAATGACTAAATACATCTCTGGTGTATTTAGAAGGAAGGAAACTTTAAATTTTTAACAATGCCGGGAGAACATTGATAGAAGCAGAGCATATTCCTTTCTACCAATTATTTTAAGGAGGAGAGAATCTGCAGTGGGGGACCAAACTGTGTTTACTTGTGAGATGTTCTTAATATGCTCTTAATGTAGGAAGATGAATATAATTTTTAGTTCCTCCTTATAACTGTGCTGATATGTAGTCTTTGCGTCAACAGATAAAATTATGACAGCATAATTTGTGCTGCCATTAAGGCCAAACTCCAAAGTGTCCCAGTAAGGAGGTTTGCAAGAGGCCTTATGCTTACATCTTTACTATGAGAGAACTTCAGAGCAGTGAGTGGCAGATTCCCATCTAGTGATACCAGCTATTGTCTTACAATTGGATAAGGCATAAGTATAGGTTGGGAAGACAGCTATACAGGACAATAGTGCAAGAAAAAAACACCATCTAGATGTACTGGTGGATCCTAAGCTTTGAGCCATTACTGCAGGTGTATTTAATGGGCAGCTATGTAGAAATTAGGGTACAGGTGTTATTTTTTTTCTCACAAGACAAGAAACAATGTAGTAATGGAATCCAACATTGGACAGGAAATTGAATTAGTTGCTCTCCATCTATCATTTCCCAACTCTTACATTCCATGAGTCTATGTCCAGATACTTCTAAATACTTGCTGCATCCATTGCTGATATTTGAATAGATGTAGCAGTTTTTCAGAGTTCAAATTTTAATCACAAGATAATGTGTGGAAAGTATGTCTTGGCCAGAAGCAATATTTGAAAATATTATAATCATACCAATTGTATATTAAATAATGCAATTCTAATTAAATGAACTATTCCCATTTGGGGATTAAAAGACAAAGCAGGAAGCCAGCATTTACCTTAAGGCTTCTATTAATCATTTAAAAATGAAATCACTTTAAAAATATTTTTGTTCATTTTGGTTTTCACAGTATGTCCTGGCTTTATTCTTCTCTTACGGATAAGGAGCCAATACATTAACACAAACACTGCATTCATGTATAATACTATAGCTTGGTTTCTTTAGCAAGGAATTATGTAATAAGCCACAATTGGCTAAATTCACCCTACATGCTAAACCAATGTCTGATTACATTTCGTCTTACTTTGATATGCAAGCCCAGCCCTAAAATGCTAACTATTAAAAGTCAACTTGGCCAAGATATAGTTTAAAATAGTAATTTCTATGGAAGGATTTTCTTACTACCACTATTATTGCATTGAGTTTACAATGGCCACAATTACTTCAAGGCTGGTGAAAAAAATAATCTCTGCGTTTGGAATATTTGATTGGGAGCACTGGAGCTGAAGCAAACAGTGGTTGGATTACAGTCAAAAGTGTGGTGGACATCATTCTTTTTCTGACACCTCTTTTTTATAGTCTCTTCATTCTAATCCAAGCTGTAGACAGGAATAAATCCCTTTAACCAGACATCTTACTGATATCTTGAAATTCCTCATGAAATTAGCTTAAAAGATACATGTGGTTCGCATGTTTTCTACCACCTAAAAGCAAATATACCACAATACAAATCAGTGCAAGGATCCCAAAAAAAATATGGTACTTTCTGGCTACATATAGTTCATTGCTTATGTTTTGAGGGCTTTAGGGCAGATTATATGGCAAATTATAAGCCTCAAAACTTTCAGAGATTTCAGATATACTTTTCACCCCTAAAAACAACATGTTCCCCTTCCTGGGTGTGGCATCTGCACTACTGGGGAAGAAAATCATAAAATGAAACATTCCTGTAGGCCACATCATTTATTTAATTAAAAGACTTATAGGGCCACCGTCTTACGTAACACACTTCTAGGTGGCTCACAACAATAATAAAAAACAATCAATCAACCACCCACCAACCATGACCATATTGAGATGTTTTGCTCCAGGTAGCCTAAAATCTAAATTTATTTCTCCTTCTCCACTTTTATTTTTAATTCAAAATGCACACAGGGATCCATATTTTTCTTTCAGAGCAGACCTATCATTATTCAAAGTGAATGGTGACCTGAAGTAGCAGTTATTGAAAGAAGCCAGCACACTACAGGAATAAAAATTGGTTTGAGTTTCCAGCCTGTCTTGCATTTCATAAGCTAGCCTGTTCTCCTTCGGTGCTTCTTTTGGGCCACTGTGCTTCTTGAAATATGATAATCCAGTACCACTGACGAAGCAAAAGGTAACAGCGTTTTTGATCAACTTCTGCATTTATAGATCTATGCTACCCTGCTCTTCCTGTGCAGTAGGGCAGCCAAATGTCTTAGCTGAAGTCATTTATCCAGTGGTGGGATTCAAATATGTGAACAACTGGTTCTCTGTGTGGATGCCGCTTCCGGAAGTCCATTCTGGGCCCGGGCAACAAAAAATTAGCTACTAGTTCTGCCGAACTGGCTGAATCCACCACTGCATTTATCTTATACTGTTACATGATGTTTGTGAGTTCAGGCACTTAGGTCACTGAGGACAGGGTGTCATTCCACCCCCCACAAGGGGAAGACTGATCTTTTCTTCTTTTCTGGCTTAGCTGTAAAAATGGCCATTGGCCCGTGGCTGGGAGGAGAATCATTTAGTCAGCAATATAATAGTAAAGTATATGAATTGCATGTCAGTACACAGCTCTGCTGCATATCTGTATCTTGGATCCCTGCCTAAACAGTCAACCTCTGTGTATTCTCTCTGGGCGGTTTTTACCTAGAATCTACAGAGCAAAATGCTGCCTTAAAGCATATCTGCTTGTACTTATTGCACAAGTATTTAGTGTAGAACAGCATATTCTTGCCTGCAGCTTCAAAGCAAAAACGAAGTTGTTGTTTTAAAAAGCCATTAAGCAGTATAGTAAGTTTTTAAAGCAAAACAAAACAGGGAATTATATTGAAAGCAAAACTTGCTCTCTGTAGTTGCAGTTAAGATTGGAACTTCAATTAGTTGGTTGAAGGACATATTAATATTGGATTTAGAGTTAAAACCTGAACTCTTCTTGTTGGGAATAACTACAGAGAAATACGATAAGGGAACAATCTATTTGCTGGTTACACATCTTGACTGCAGCTAGGCTTGCGTTTGCGCAAAAATGGAAGAGCAAAGAAATTCCCACAGAGGAAGAGTTGCTATATAAAATATTAGCATGTGCGGAAATGAACAGGCTCACAATGGTATTGAAAGACAAATGTGGATCAGTTTATTTCTAAACCTGGGACAAATGTTACCGCTGGAGGGATACGAGGAGGACGGTTGGGATTAAAGACTAGTGTTAAGATAGAAATATATGTTATTTTAGAATAATTACTGTATATAAAAGTTAGATGTATATCTAGAGATGAAGAATCGATTGTAAAATGTGGAATAATTTGACAAGAATGTATATACTGGAATGTCACGTTATAGCCAATGTTTTTTAATTGTATTATAAATAAAATTTTGTAAAAAAAAAAAGATTGGAACTTCAATTTAGGCTATTATCATACCACCACAATTTCTGCTTCCCAATTTCTCAAAAGCAGTTGCAAATATCCACGTCTACCACAAAAGAGTCAATCAGCTGATCAGACTGCAAAGAATCAATCATCTTTCCTTAACCATTGCTAGACTAGTGAAATCCCTTTGATTTTACTCCTCAAAAAAGGAAAAACATGCACCTCAATGTTGCTTGTTCATGTATTTTTTATTTGTCTGGTCAAACATACCTGTTATTATCTTTGCTTTTTGCCACAATTATTTTACTTCTATTTACAGATATTTGTATTTTGAAATTTTCTCCTTTCTCTTCCATTCTGCTGGCTCCAGTTACTGCAATGTATAGAACGCCCAGAATGGAGTTCCGGCACCTTTTTTGGATGGAACCTTGTAGGGTAGGCAAGGCAGGTTGTATGACATGTGTGAGTTCCAGCACCTTTTTTTTTTTTTTTTACAAAAAAAGCACTGACTATTCAGACTTTTAAAATCTTTCTTATCAATAATTGTTAAGTCTGGTGGTATTCTGTGGTAGATTATCTGCTTGAATTCTAAAGTCCCAGAACTCTTTAGTTTCTTCATGTTCTATTACTTCATTAATAGTGATCCCACCAGTTCTTGTTTGCGGGTAAATAGTATTTCTTGCAATGAAATGAAGTCCCGTGACTTCATGTCTGCAAGCTGACTGCAAAAAACCTCAGTTCCTACCACCAGCTCACAGAAAATAGCTGTCCAGAGTATATATGGATGATCTCAAGATCTCTTCTTTTTCCAGAGAGATTTCCAAAAGCAGACTGGATCCAGCATCCTTTTGCCAATTTCACTTGTACAGGTAGTCTTCAACTTACAACAATTCATTTAGTGACCATTCAGAGTTACAAGAACACTGAAAAAGTGACTTATGACTGTTTTTCATTCTTACAACCATTGCAGCATCCCTATGGTCATGTGATCAAAACTCAGATGCTTGGCAACTGGCAGGTATTTATGACAGATGAGAGTTCTGGGGTCATGTGATCAGCTTTTGCGACCTGAAAAGCCAGGTCAATAGGGAAGCTAGATTCTCTTAACAACTGTGTTACTAACCTAACAACTGTAGTGATTCACTTAACAACTATGGCAAGAAGAGTTGTAAAATGGGGCAAAAGTCTTGGTTATTCCTGCCAGCTTAGTGTCATCTGCAAATTTGATGAGTTCCCCATCTATCCCCTCATCCAAATCATTGATAAAGATGTTGAAGAGTACAACGCCTAAAACTGAGCCTTGGGGTACCCCACTGCATACTTCCCTCCATGTTGAGTGCAGTTGGTCAGCCAGTTTCAAATCTATCTGATGGTGATGCTGTCTAACCCACACTTTCCTATCTTATCAATTAGTAGGTTGTGGTCTACTTTATCAAATGCCTTACTGAAGTCCAAGTAAATTATATCCACAGCATTTCTCTGGTCCACTAATTTTGTCACCTCGTCAAAAATGCAATAAGATTTGTCTAGCATAATCTGTTTTTGACAAACCCATGTTGACTTTTGGTGATGACTTTGTTTGCCTCTAGGTGTTCGCTGATTCATTGCTTGATTATCTTTTCCAAGATCTTCCCAGATATTGAGGTCAGGCTGATAGGTCTGTAGTTTCCTGGATCCATTTTTTTCCTCTTTTGAATATGGGAACTACATCAGCTCTTTTCCAGTTCTTTGGTAGCTCCCCAGTGCTCCAGGATCTTTGAAAGATATAGTTCAGTGGTTCTGAGATCACGTCTGCCAGTTCCTTCAGAACCTTGGGGTGTAATTCATTTGATCCTGGTGATTTGAACTCGTCTAGGGTGGACAGGTAGAGCTAATTTTCTTGCCTATTTTAACTTGCGTTTCTAATCTGTTTTTTACAGTACTGTTTTTGATAGGTTGGACTGTTTTTCCCCTTTGTGTAAAGACGGATGCAAAAAATGAGTTGAGTAGTTCTGCTTTCTCCCCATTGCTTGTCACCTTCTTGCCACTTTTTCCCACTAATGGACCAATCGTCTCCTTGACGTTTCTCTTGTTTTTTACATGTTGTTCTGCCTGGGCACGCGGCAGGGCTCGCCCACGGCACCCCCGTTCAACAGCTCGCGCCCTCCTGGGATCCCCCCCCCCCATGGCCTGGCACCCATCGCCCCAGCCTTACCCTCGGAAAGCCTGGGAGCCCTGGTGGGCAGCCAAGCCACCCTGCCCAAAACCACTGCCAGCAATCCGGATTGCAGCTGCTGAAAGGCTGATGGGAAAGTGATGGCAAACGAGAGCTTGTTATGGTTTTTCTAGCAGCATTATGGTGACTTATCAGTTGACGTTTTATTTCTTTTTTTAAACATGAAGCCCCCACAGTGGCCTTGATCAGAATCAGTTGCACCACATACAGGAGAGGAAGAAGCTAGTTTTCCCCTTCATCTCCTTTAGTTGCCTGAAGTACATATCCCTATGGGGGGGAAAAATCCAGAGAATCAACTCATAGGATTTTTTTGCATTTAAAAAAAATAACCAGATTTTTTTGCTTTTGTGATATCAAAGAGAGCCACTTTTGTGTAGTGAATAAGGCACCAGATTAGAAACTGGTAACCATCAATTCTAGTCCTGCCTGAGGTAAAAAGCCAGCTGGGTGACTTTGGACCAGTCACTCTTGCTCAGGCCTAGTTAGCAGGCAATGGCAAACCGCAGCTTCCCTTCAGAAGTTGTGGGTGCTTCATCCCTGGAGGTTTTTAAGAAGGGACTGGACAGCCACTTGTCTCAAATTGTATAGGGTCTCCGGCTTGAGTAGGGTGTTGGACTAGAAGGCCTTCAAGGTCCCTTCCAGCTCTATTCTGATTGAGAGTTGCATTTACTTCTGAACATTTTGCCAAGAAAACCGCAGGGTCTTGTCTAGGAGTCAAGACCAGCACAAAGGCATGCAATGATATCAAAAAACAATTCATGATTGAAAATCATTAAGTTATTGCTAATGTGATTCACAATATGGGTTTGAATGCATGGCTAATCCAACTCATAATGCAGTATAAATGAGACTTGCCACCAAGGATTTTCCTTGTGTTTGCTGCTGGGCAAACTGCTTGGAGCTGGCAGTCAATCGGCGGTGTTGGCACCTTGCCAGCAGCAACTGTGCTTTGTGTTTTCATTGGAAGACTGCCTGCTTGCCATGCCCCCCTGCCCACCTCCCAATCCCAGCTCAGATTTCACATCCATTCATCCAGTGAAGCGAACTCCTGAAAACATCTGTGATCTGATATTGGTGATGACAAAGCAAACAAAAAGCGGAATGCGTTTACAGAGCATTGGGAATGGCTTATGGTATGGCAATGTTCATAGTTTCCATTCATATTTTTTTTCTGGCTGCATTTTTATGCAGACTGGGAACAGAAGATCACAAGCAGAGGTATTGCTTGTCCTACACTCTGGGCACGAACCCAGGAATTTATTTTTCAAGGCCCTACATCTATTACCAGTAAGTGCTGTAAGTGTCATCTGTTCTCATTTGAAAGTTTACTTTTTCTGCGAAGTGGAATTGCTGTATAAGGGGGTGGGTTTATCAAGTTAGTGAAGTGAGCATTAATTCTCTCCCTACATGCTATATAATTGCACACTGCTTTCTGCTATAGCTCTCCCCTACAGCAATTAAGTTTAAGAAAAGCATTCCATTGGAAAACTGGAAGACCTTTTTCTCTGAGCCTAATTTTGTGGGTTGTGGGTAATTTTCCCTGGGAGGGCAAATAAATTATTGATTACATTGCACAAATAAAAATTGTCTTGACTTTGGAATAAAAGAGTTATTTGCAAAGTAGAAAATTGTATGTTTTAGCAGCCTATCTTTATAGCACAAATGTGTTTATGATACTACAGAAATAGGAAGTGGCGGAGGGGGGGGGGATTACTGTCTCCAGGGATTACACTAGTTTAAATAGCTTTCCTATCCTGAAGTGCAATGAGAAACCTCACTTTCTCTTGGGAGAAAAATGATCTATTTGAGGCAGTATCAGAAAATATATCCAGATACTTGATCATTTGGCAAGCAATTGGGATTTCAGTGAAGTTTGTTTAGTTTCCAGAAATCTGAGTTGAATGGAAGCAATGGTTACTCCAATGTTTATCTTTGTGGTTGAATTAGGTCTATGAGTGAGAAATATAGAAAGACAGATAGATAACTAACTGACTCTGTTGGGCATCAGAATGCAACTGCTTCTCTGTAAAATATTCCTTACTTTTTAAAAACATGATTTTGAACTGTCTTCTTTCAGATATGTTAGATCAGATCTAATATGGCCGAAGGAATTCCAAAAGTCCTAATAAATCTAAATGAAACCCGGTACAAAAAGGCTGATTCAGAGACTGATTTCAGGCTTCAAAGTTATAAAGAATCACCTCTGTTTATGTAATTCCCCCCTTGTTTAATGTTTTGCTTTAACCACGGCCTCTCTTGTCCCCTCCCCCAATTCTTCCCAACCTTATATTATATTTGGAATAAAGTTCCAGAAATCCCATGGTTGTGTGTTTGAATTGTTCCTAAATATTCTGAGAGTCTGGCAAAACATTTGGGGTAATAATTGGAAAATTATGTTTTAAAACAGTGTTTTAAAATTTGCCAACTTTAAGATGTGTGGATTTCAACTCCCAGGATTCCTCAGCCAGCATGCTGGGGAATTCTGGGAATTGAAGTCCACATATTTTAAAGTTGCCAAATTTGAAAAACACTTCTGTAAAAGCTCCAAAGTCAGTTCTTATTATGGACATCTGCATCTATGGTGAATACGTCATAGTCTGCTTCCTTGTATATTTATTACTTTAAATGTGTATGTGATTAAAGTGTTGCATTTTTTTTTACATGAAGGGAAAAAACCTAAGGGCCTTAATCTTCAATGGTAAGCTCCTGATTTGGATTTGGCCCTGTTCCATTTTCTTCTTTACTGTTTCCTTCCCCTTTTAATCCAAAAGTATTGCTTTAGGTGTAGCAACTAGTGCCCCTCTCTCACTTAATTATCAGTAATGTAGGAACTGAATAGGAATATCAAATATATTCAACAGGTATTGGATCTTCTGCCTGTCCACACAGCTAACAACTATTGCTAAAACAAGAGTAAACATTGCTATTTGATTTAGTCACTTCAGTGTGGTAAGTAACCTAGGAGAAAGCATTCCAAACTTTTCAGACCAACTATATTTCTTAACCAACAATTATATGGACTTCTTTCAGTAGTACACCTGAACTCAGCTAAAATATTAAACTAGATTTTTAACCCCCTATGCATCAGCCCTCTTCTGCCTCTCTTCAAAGCCTATAAACATTACAAAAACATCTCTTGTGTGACTTTGATTATTGACCAAACATATTTCCTGGAGCATATTTAATTTGGCATAGATATTATCATAAAAGTTTCTATTTCTGAGTACACGATAGGTGTTGGGAAGAAGTTGAGGTTTATTTTGTAAAGCAAGTGTCTAATATTTGCATCAGTAATTGTATACTACTTCCGGGAAAATACAGATTTCTCTATCTTTTAAAGGTACATTCAGGTATTAGAAGAAATTATTATCTGCCTGGCACACACCAAGGGCATGTAGTAATGACTGCCTTCTGTGTTAATATCTGCAACCTCAAGTGAAAATCATCATTCCTCTGGGAAAATACAGGTACCTTTTAGCCTGAGAAAAAGGGAAATTGCTATTTTGAACAGCAGGAGAATCACCTTTCCATTTGGTACTGCAGGCATTAGACATAGTAAAACAGCCCATCTAATTCCTTAAGGTGCCCTCATTATTTCTTGTCTTCCTCAATCTTTTACCCTCTTTGGATGTACCAGGAATTCAATACCCAGAATTCTCTAGCAGTAGATTCAATGACTTCTTAAGCACCATACAAAACTATATCTTCAGTCCTCATTAATGTTCTTCGTACAATGCCTGTTTATTTCTTATATATATTTCTTGGTTAGGCTATGACATTCCTGAAACAATTCTGCTAAGCGGTTGTACATATAAGTAATTATATTTACTTTTTATTTATTTATCAAATATAGATTGATGCATTTATTTATATTATCATAACCGGGGAGTGAAAAGGATAGAAGGTAGAGTTTACTGGTGGATTTCTCAAACCTTTCCTCCTGCAGGTCAAAGCCTTTCTGGATGATTTAGACATTAGGACTCACACTTACAGCTAATACAGGATTTTCAAACTATAGTTCTTGAAGAATCTATAGATTTCTGGTTCACATTTAATGCTAAAATGCATATGCCAAATCAAAACCAAGCTGCAGCACGGTTTAATTCAGGGCCTCAATGCAGGCCCCATATGGCTTCCTGGCTCATTTTCTTCAGGCTACAATAATATTAAGAGGAAGTAAGGCCCACTGGGTACAAGTCTCTCAGCTGCTGAGGTTACCCCAAAAGAAGGCAGGATTCCTCCCTGCCCATTTTACTTGATGTAGCAAATGAGGCAAAGCATACTAAACATCGGTGGGAGAAGAAAACAAGAAGGCCTAGAATAATAGAAAGCACTTTACTCACACCATAGCAGGAGAGCAAATGTGCAAAATGTTGTTTCGGCTAGACTTTATAATACATCTCTTAGGCTGATAACAAACAATGCCCAGAATGTGACTGACAAAGGGATAGTTGCACTCCTAAGCCCACACAGAGATACCATTAGAGTCAAGCCAGGCCAATTCTAGCCAAAATCATAGCTGCTCCTTGGCATGGCTTTAGACGGAGAAGAAAGGATGAATTTGGAATGGGCAGGGCAGTTGAAAGTATCTGCTCTTCTAGTTCTGCTTCAAAATACCCCAGAGGGCCCTGAATTGTTCAGACCTAAAGCCACACTCAGCCCTTCTTCTGGCTGAGATGGTTTTATTCCTTTGCCCTTCTAAGAAAGGACTTGCTGAAGTAGAAATGGGAAAATATCTCAGTCTGCAGCTTCAGTGATACTACATTACCGTGGGGTTCCTAGAGGGCCAATGTGTCCAGTGCTTCTATAATTTTTTTTCAATGCATAAAATGTCTAGTGGCACACATTAATAAATTGAATATGAGACTTCTGGGGTGGCATGACCTGGAACAAGCCCATTGACTTTAATGGCCTTCTGATAACTTAGTTAGCCTCGAGATTATAAGAATTTTATTTTAACTCTTGATTGGAAGGGCTTTAAAAAAGTCTTTGCATGGACAATGGAGGACTAGAATTTCTGAAAAGTTAAGATGGCAAAAGACAGCTAGCACTGGATTATTATGAAATCCATGTTAAAATCTGTTTTGAGATGATAACACTGTATATCATTACATTCGTATATCAATTTTTCCCTTGGGTGATCCATGAAGAACTGGAACTGTCTTCAGTTTTTGCTAGAGCTTTGTAAGCAAAATTACTAATTTCCCATAGCTGGAATAAAATCCAAATGTCTAGTTCTTGAAACTTTTTTAAGAGAAGCTGTTGCTAATTGTTTGCTTGCAGAAATAAATGCTGTTTTCTGTCTTCCAAGATACAAGACGTATTGCAACATATTTGTGTTTCCTATGCTGATTTTGGATTATGCTTTGACAACTGTGCATCATGAAAGAAAAACTTTTGTTTTAATTTAGAGTAAGAGGTTACTTGATTACATTTTTATACCTGCACTGAAGAAAGTCAGAAATCATTCTTTTTGTTTTTCTTTGTTTTTCTTGTAACTTTTTAATTCCCCCCATTGATCCTCTCATTCTTTCAATTTTTTTTCTTTTGTTAATTTGCATTTTATCTTTTTTTGAAACTATTGTTTGAGGACTTTTGAGGTTGAACTTGATTTAGAAAGTTGTGTTTATAGCTTGCCAACGGTTTAGCTTAATTACTGATATAACTAAACACATTGCTAGATTTTTGTGCCAGATTGCAGAATTTATATCAGATAAAATCAACCATTGGCAAATATTAGGAGGAAAAAAAACACATTTAAGACCTTTCAGTTGGAATGTAGCTGAGTCATAATGCACGAGTCTTTGAAGCTATTGTAATCCAAAGTACACTGTTTTCTTATATAAGTATTTCTATCCAGCACAAAGTGCTAGCACAGAATTGGTTTTAAAGGCATATTTACCATATTTAAGTATAAATGTCAGGGACTAAGTTGTAATCACCAGCAAAGACAACTCAGGAATTGAGTATATGTCTCCTAAAAGATAAGAATTTTGATTTTCCATTCCAAATGGTAAATCAAAGAGCATTTGGATATTGATTCAACCAGCATATTTCTAAAGTGACTTTGGACTCTTTAAAGCAGGGGTATCAAACTCGCAACATCATGTGACGTGTTGAGATGTATTATGACTTTTTTTCCCATTGCTGGCAATGGGTTGGGCGCGGTTTTGGCATGACGCATCCGGCCCGTGGGCCAGCAGTTTGACACCCCTGCTTTAAAGCATTATTAGAAGGAAAATAATTCATCTAAAAAAATAGAATCCTGAGATTAAGTAAATTGAATAAGCAAAAAATATTTTTCGAAGGCAGTCCCACGTAGAGCACATTACAGTAGCCCAAATGGGAGGTGGCTAGGGTGGGATTAACTTGATTTGAACAGGAGTTGAGGATCCAGAAGAACTCTCAGATTATATATTGGGTTGGTCTGGGGCAGTGCAACCCCATCCACAACCAACAATGGTAATTCTCCAAGAACCAAGGAGCCCTGAATCCAAAACCACTCTATATTGCCAGGGTTCAGTTTTAGCCTGTTGCTCCTTATCCAGATTTCGACAGCCTCTAGGCACTACAAAAGAGCAACCACAACATTGCTTAACTCAGCACAGGCAGAGATGTACAACTGAGTGTCATCAACATACTGATGATACCTCACGCCATGGTGATAATCTCACCCAATGGCTTCATATAAATTTTAAATAGAAGCAAAGAGAACCTCAACCACTGTGGAACTTTCCAAAGCAGGGGAAGAGGGTCAGACCCATTCCTGATTAACACTGACACTATCCCCATCCCACTCCCTCCAGAGTTCATTGAAAAGGGCAATTAATGCTGTCTCTGACCCATATCTAGGTTTGAATTCTGATTGAAAAGGCTCCAAGTAATTCATTTCCTCCTGGATTCTCTGGAACTACTGTGCGTTTACCTTCTCAACAATCTTCCCCAGGAAGGAACAGTTAAAGATAGGGTGGGGTCTAGCAATGGTTTCTTAAGAAGGGAATGAACCACAGTTTCTTTAAAGGACCGGGGCACCAATCCCTCCTCCAGAGATGCAATAAGCACCATCAGTATCCACCCTTACATCACCTTTTTTTATCAGCCAGGGGGACACGTATCTAAAACACAGGTGGCTGAGCTCACATTTCCTAGGATCCTATCTATTCTGTTTCTTGCGTTGGTAGGCATTGAAGAGGCAGGAGTAACAAACAGGTACTTCTTTATTTCAGGCTAAACAGAACTCAAAACAAGATGGCTCCATCCCTATTTATACATTCACCCTGGGGCATTGCCAGCCAATGAATGCAACGTATTTTCCCACTCAAAGGCATCCTAGTCAGCCCTTGCAGACAGCAAGTCTGGCCCAGCAGGCCACGTGGTCTGGTAACGGTTTCAGGGCAGCTCCCTGCACCTGTTCCCAATTAAGCTCAGTACATAACACTATCCACTTCCTAAGAAACAACAAGGTCAAACTATCCCCAGATAATTGGGCAAGGACCTATCCTATTCTACTCTCCAGTGACCAGTGTCCATGCCACCATGTTTCCCTGAAAGTAAAACCCGGTTTCTTTTGGGCTCTGAGGTAAGCACTAGGATTTACTTTTGGGGAGGGCTTACTTTTTGCCGGTACCAGTAGGCCGCAAGTGCATGGGGATGGGGCAAGGCCTGTGCAAGGGATGGAGAAACAACGCAGTGGCGAGAGTGTGGTGGCGGACCAGCTATGGTACTGGGGTGGACGAGCGGGCAGGGCGCATGCCCTTCCCATGCCAGGGCAGCCTCTGCAGCCCCGGGGTGCCCATGCTGGGTGGCGGCAGGGCTGTGCTCCAGCCGCTGTTTTTATCATCACATCTGTTTGCGTGTTTGCCTCACTGTTTTCGGCGGCGCTTTGGGTGGATGGTCTATCCCCATTCGCAACGTGGCCACCGTCCAATCGCCACGCCGCCTCTCAGGAGGGCAGCGTTAACTGCCAATGCAGCAGCGGGGAAGACGGAAGGCAATCCCGCCCACCAGATCAGCCTGGCGAGGATGGGGTGGGAAACCGAGTGGTAAAAAAAGCAGTGCTCGGAGCCTCCAGGAGTTGCATGGATCCAGGCGCGCCCTTTGCAGTCGTCCTCCTGCAACATGCAGCCTCTCCCTGTAAGCAATCCAGCTCATCCAGGGTCAGGTTGGCTGTTGTGGGAAGCTCATCCTGCACATGCGGCAGAGCTGGAGGACAGGGACGGGTCACACCTCCTGCGACTGCCAACCTGACCCCGGGCGAGCCGTATTGCTTCAGCTGCAAGGACCCTGGCCTAAAGTTTCCTGAAACTGATGGGAACTGGGGCCCGCTGCAACTGAACAATTTAGCCAAGACACAAAATTGAACTCGCAGCGATGGCACTAGCAGCAGATAAGGTGAAGGGAGGCATACGGTCCGGCCTGCCAAAAAAACTATGGTGGGATGGAGTGGGCGGGGTTAAGTAGGGCTTACTTTTTGGTGTAGGGCTTATATTAGCACAAACCCCCCAAAATAAGATAGGTCTTATTTTATGGCTAGGTCGTATTTTCAGGAAAACATGGTAGTATCTAATAGGAATGAATCCTAGTGACTGTATTTGCTAGAAAATCAGTACATTCCTCAGTGCACCCCTGCAGATAGACCTCCAAGTCCTCCTTACCCAAAAGGATCTGGTCACCTTAAAAAAGGGCCACCAGGCAATTATCTGCAGATGCAATTTTTGTGAAGAAGTAATTCTGCTTCATTGCACCAATCACCACAATGTAGTCTTTAATAGCAGCTCTTACACCGTATTCTGTCAAGTTTGTTCTTCATCTTTTGCCAGTGGCACTCTAGATATATCTTGATCCATTTCATCACTCTCAGTTCCTCTGTATACCATGAGACTTCATTAGATCCACATAGCAGGAGAGATCGCTTGGGTGCAATCCTATCTAAAACTCTAGTCTGTCTCTTATTTCAGGTGGCAACTAGGGTCTCAGGAGGGCTACATAGCACATCTTTAATTATAACCTCAGCTCCTTCTGAAACCCATCAAGGCCATCAGTTCTCAGGAGTGAACTGATCTAATAGGTTCCACTTCCATGAAAAGAGTTGTAGCCATAGAAAAGCTCATTGCTACCAGGCTGTGATGTGATCATAACAAGGAATAGGTCCACCATTTCCTGATCTTAAAGGCACTACTCTGACAAGAACATGAAACTGAGTTTGTGACCACTATCCCTTGTTAGGTCATGGGTGATTGGGACAGGTCTATGGAAGTCATGGCTTCCATAAATTCCCGAAGAACCTCTGAAACATCCTGTTTCCCATCATTATATCTCCTCATACACATTGCCACTGATATGCAGTGCCCTACCATATTCACACCCCCAATCTCTACATTCCTCTCAAGGAATCCCATTCCAACCATATGTCATGTGTCTGAGTAACGAAACACTTAAAAGGACTTTCAGGCATGTTTTCTCCTAAAAGCATTTATTAAGGTTACAATACGTCAGTACAGCATGGTGGAAATGCTTAGGACTGGCTTCTTTTCCGCTATGCATGTAATTCTAAGCATTTCCCTCCTACCTCTTTTTGGGGTCATGGTTCACATCTTCCAATCAACTTGGAAGATGTGATTTACTTCCGGTTTCTTTTCCCCTTCTGCCTGGTTTAACTATAAAAATGCCAGACAGCTCTGCATATTGTCAAAGCAAGAATATACAGTATTTGCAGTGTTGACACCATATACATCAGGATAGAGATAATGCCCAACAGGTACTCTTGTGCAGGTAATCCTCAACTTACAACAGTTCATTTAGTGACCATTTGAAGTTATAACGGCAAAGAGACTTATGACAATTTTTCACACTTATGACCATTGCAGCATCACTATGGTAACATGATCAAAATTCAGGCACTTGGCAACATAGTCATATTTATGACAGTTGCAGTGTCCCAGGATTATATGATCACTTTTTGTGACCTTCTGACAAGCAAAGACAATGGGGAAGCCAGATTTACTTAACAACTGCAGTGATTCATTTAATAACTGTGGCAACAAAAGTTGTAAAATGGGACAAACTCACTTAACAAATGTCTCACTTACCAACAGAAATTTTGGGCTCAATTGTGCTTGTAAGTCGAGGACTACCTATAATAGCTCTCAGGGCCATCCAGTCGAGCCCCCCCACAGCCAGCCAGAGTACCCACTACCTGGCCACTCTCACCTACCCAGTAGGGACTCACCCCATCAGCCCTCCCACCTGGCTCTCAGCCAGAGGAGGAGATCTGATCCCACCCACCACACTCTCCAGAACTCACCTCATAACTCCTAGATCCTGTTAAAAAAAACTCTCTTCATAATATAATATAAAATCACATAATCCAACACAGGGTAGTCTGGGAATAGCAATAGCACATAGACTTACATACCGCTTCACAGTGCTTTACAGCCCTCTCTAAGCAGTTTACAGAATCAGCATATTGCCCCCAGCAATCTGGGTCCTCATTTTACTGACCTTGGAAGGATGGAAGACTGAGTCAACCTTGAGCCGGTCAGGATAGAACTCTTGGCAGTGGGCAGATTCAGCCTGCAATACTACATTCTAACCACTACGCCATCATGACTCCATCATTAGCTGCCCACAAGGTTGGCAGGATGAAATGGCCGTGCATTTTCTTCCTCCTTTTCTGACTCTTATCAAGAGCAGAGACTTCTCAACATCATTCTAATATTTTGGTAGGGTACGATATCCTCTGTTGTTTATAATATCCCTCCCCCCAACAGGTGGCCCACGTACCTTGGTAACAATAAATTAATGAAGATAGTCATGAGATAAACTATGTTCACAGAAATTAAC
Organism: Protobothrops mucrosquamatus; assembly: GCF_001527695.2. Classification (NCBI taxonomy): domain Eukaryota; kingdom Metazoa; phylum Chordata; class Lepidosauria; order Squamata; family Viperidae; genus Protobothrops; species Protobothrops mucrosquamatus. The sequence goes on along the minus strand of NW_015386666.1, from coordinate 25,611 downwards.
TCTCATGCTATTCAATCCTTAGGCAGCAGAAGTGAACTTCTTCAGCCATAATTTGATCTTAGTTTCTTAAATGATAACCTACCCTTTATAGAAACTATTGCAGAATATTTTTGGTACAGTTTATGAATGTACTGGTAAAAATGTACCTAGCTATCCCAGTGCTGTGGATGGGATCAGGAGAGATGCCTTAACAATGAAGGGGCCTTCGGTCCAGATCCTATTAAGTACATTGGATATAGAGTAAAGTATTAAACGTCTCTTTTATTATACCTAGCCAATCAGATTTTTTAAAATTTAAATCCAAACCTTTTCAAAGTGAGGAATTTTAAACTAGAGAAAACACAAAGAGAGAAGTTAACTTAACAGCTGCAAAAGATTGTTTTCTAAAGCAACCCTTTCTTAGAATGATTTTGTAAAATAAAACACAGACATGTAAAGCTTCCTGCAGACAACATCAAGTAGCTTAACATACCAGAGCAGTGAATTGTGCCTACATGTTACATAGACACGTTCCAGAAGCTATAGATTTAATCATTCTGTCTGAAAGCAAGTAGGAACAGCTTGATCAAGCCACAATGGCACAAGCAGCAATGAAAAATGGTAACAGTGCAATTCAAGCAAAAGTTGCTTCCTTATTTTATAAGTAGTCTACAGCATGCTACTCACTTGTAATTCACCTGTTTTTTTTTCTTTTTTTGCAGGTGATTTTACAACTGCAGAAAGATTTTTTCTTATATTGGAAGAGAAATATACTCTCTACAGATGTGAAATCCTTGACTTCCTTTGCTCATTTCAGGAATGTATCCTTATTTTGATATTTGCCCTGACATCATTATTATCAGCTCATATTGTCCCAAGGACACACTTTTTTAAATTTGAATGATTCTGCACCTGATCATCTCACAGCTATTCTGAATTGGGTTGCAAACTTCTTTCCTCACAAATAACTGGGAAGGGTAACAGGCACATGTTGAAGTAATTCCTGGAAGAATAAGAAAACTTAATTCACTATCATTTTTCATATTAACTCTGCAATTAATTCGCATCACTCTCAATTGATTGAAACATAAAAAGTATTTCCCTAATATGTTTTATTGTGAACTGCAATGATTGTAAACCTATATCTTTAACAAGTAATTAATGATTTATTTAATTCAATGTTTTTCAAACTTGGCAATTTTAAGATAAGTGGACTTCAGCTTCCAGAATTCTCCAGCCATCATGAGTTGAACTCAGCCTAAAAAGCTCTCTCCAGTCATATAACTTTACAATTCTGTGTCTTTTGTTCACATGATGTACATTGTCAGATGGTTTTGAAAAAAAATTGGTTGTTATGAAGGGGAGGTTGCAAAAGATGATTTAAAAGGTGACATGATGCTTCGCATGATGCTCTGGCAGTTGAACCAATACAGAAGAGGATAGCAAGAGAATGAAAAAAGCTTCACCCAGCAACTCAGAGATAAATTAAGTTCTAAAAACGAAAGTAACTAGTCATCAAGATTTCTGTAATTTAATCCCTTTTCTCTTTTACTAAATCTAATTATAGAGGCCTTTGTAAAAACTGTTTTCTATTACCAAGAGCTTGGCAGGAAAGAGTATGAAACATGCTTTTAAAAACACAGATTTGGTGCTCTTTGAATGAGTCCTAGTCCTGTGCTGTACAGAAGGTTGACTTAAACCAGGAAAGTGAGTCAGATTCTGCTTGCTATGTATTTGTTACAGCTCTGTCATCATTGGATGCATTACAGATTTTCCACTGCTTCTGCCAAGAAGGGTTGTTTTTTAGTGTTTTAATTACTTCTATTATTTCTGAGGTCTCTCACCCAGGTGCTGTAACTGTCTCTCAGATTGATCAATGCTGCTTGGACTAGCAGCGTGTAGTCATAGTTCCTAGCTGTGCATCGCACCATGGCAGAGCAGCACCATTTTGTATACTCCGCTCTGATTTCAGCTGCACAAGGTTCCATGGTGATGATGACTATTGTTGCGACACAAAACGCAGTCACAATTGCAGCTTATTTGGCCAGAACTAGACTTCTTGATAACCCGCTAACAGAATTGGCATTCTTGTGCATTTTTTCTTGGTGGAGTTTACTCATCAGTCTTATTCTTGGTTTTTCCTATGCAGGGCAAGGGTTGCACCAAGCAGGAACATCAGGTGAGCTCTTTCCCATGTTAGCCATGCTATTCTTCTGTGCCTACAACCTAGAATAGAATAGAATAAAAACTTTACTGTTACTTTAAATGTACACTAATCAGCATACATTAAAATGAAATTTCGTTTCATTCAGCTCTAAAAAAACCCCATTATGCATACACACACACACACACACGACACAGGGAAATACCACAGTCTAGTTCGAATGTATACATATACATGGCGGGGAAAAAAAGAATCCTGAGAATTTACAGACGGATGGCATAAGAAACTAAGCTGTTGCAGAATCTAGTAGTTCTGCTATAAATACTTCAAAACCTCCTCCCAAATGGGAGCAATAGAAACAGACTATGAAATGGGTGTGTGTGGGGTCTCTAACAATGCTTTGAGCTCTTAGCACATAGTGCTTATAAGCAGTATTGTCTAGCCCTCCCAGGCTCGACATTCAGGAGGGGGGAAGGTGAAGGACGGCACGTTGGGCAGAGAAGACGGCCAGCACCCATTCCACGCAGCTCACCATCTTGGCGAAGCAGCTTGAGCGGCGGTGCTCTGGGTGGGGTGGGGTGGCACTGAAGCAAGTGCATTTACCCTGCGCTGGGAGGCGGTTGCTCCCAGCACGAACTTTGTTCAGCAAGGATCTTTTGTGCTGTAAGTCTGTGCTGATGTCAATGATGCCTGCAAGTAAAACCGTTGCTTCCTGAGTCTGTTTGCCTACGCGTCCTTCTTCACCCAGGAGTCCGATAGGATCGTTGACAAGTATCCTGAATCATAGGAAGCCAGCTTCCTATAATCTTCTCAGTTGTCCTTACCATTCTCTGTATGGACCTTCTATCTGAGGCTCTGCTACCACCAAACCAAACAGTAATGCAGTTTGTTAAAATGCTCTCAAGTGTACCTATGTAAAAAGTGGCCAGGGCAGAAGAAGAAAGATGTGCTCTCCTCACCCGACACGGGAAATGCAAATGCTGGTCTGCACGCTTCACTAAAGATAATGTATGAAGAAACCAAGTCAGATTATTAGTTATCTGCACCCCCAGGTACTTAATACTATTGGTACAGGTTTCTTTATTACAAGGATTTGGTGTTTTTTTAGAAGAGTGCTAACCAAAAATAGCCCAATAGACAGATAACAGGAACAGAGAAGAATTGTGTTGAGCAAGAACACTGGGAGAGCTCTCTCCCACTTTACCCCTCTGTTCCTCCTTGTTAGTTGTTAACCAGGCAGTTTGACAGGTAATTGAACCTGTCATCCACAGTTGTCCAGCCTTACCCACTACAGAATGGACAGAGCAATTGGTACAGTACTGGTTTACTCCTATCCCTCTCTGGCAGATGATGTTTGATGGGTAGGAAAACAAAACCAATGCAATCCATTATAGATAGTCCTCAACGACCATAATTGAGCCCAAAATTTCTGCTGCTAAGTGGCACATTTATTAAGCGAGTTTTGCCCCCTTTTATGATGTTATTTGCCACATCTCCATAGGCATCTCTCTTGCCACAGTTGTTAAGTGAATCACTGCAGTTGTTAGGTTAGTAATCCAGTTGTTAAGTGAATCTGGTTTCCCCACTGACTTTGCTTGTTAAAAAGTCACAAAAGGGGATCGTGTGACCCTGGGACACTGCAACCTTCATAAATATGAACCAGTTGCTCAGAATCCCAATTCTGGTCACCTGACCACGGGGATGCTGCAATGGTTGTAAGTTTGAAAAATGGTCATAAGTCACTTTTTTCAGTGATCTTATAACTTTGAACAATCATTACATGAACTGTTGTAAGTGGAGAACTACATGTAATTGCTCTCCTGAAATTGGCCTGCATTAAATCTGTAGTGATAGGTCCAATTGGTATGAGAAAATAGGGGCAGCACCATTTATGTTATCCTACTTTTCTGCTATTTCAAGGGGTGAGAACACTGATGTGGCTGGCTGGAAGAGCCCATTGTAACAATACTTTGCATTCCAATTTGTACTTCTTGTAATGTTTTCTTCTGTAGGGCTGCCTTTCTGGGCTGCAAATGTCTGGATGACCCACCAGATTGCAGCAAAGACATACTGTTTATTAGGTTATTAGGTCATACATGTCTGCAGTCCAGATCTGGAAGCCCTTCTCTTCCAAGCAAAAGATCTTTTGCTAGGGTCAGATAATTTTGAAAGATATTGGGTTTGTTGGAGGTGAAAATGCAAGCTTCAGGACTCCTGGAGAATTTGTAAAAGCCTCTCAGTTTGGCTTAAATAGAATCCCGTCTTTGTAGTCTTTTAATTGTGTTGTCCAGCTGCTAATTAACACATGTTTAAAGTTAGGGCATTCCCTGTCTGAAATTGAATTAGATTTAGCTAATGCCCTGGTGTATATGATAAACTATTTATTATCTGGACCAAAGACTTCCTTACTGAATTCAAAATCTTGAAGAAATAAATGTTCTGATCCGGTAACAAGGATCCTGATCACCCCTCTGGAAAAGAAAGAAGAAGAGGAAAACCCTGTATTTGGACTGTAGAATTAGTTATATACTCACTGACAGACATTTTCCTCTTTTCCTAAATTCTTTTCTGTTATGAAATAAAAGCCTCTGAGCAAAGTCCTGCTGCTTTGCCTCAGAAAACCTAATGGTTTGATTCCTTGCTCCGAAGAGATTGGATTGTGTGTCTTAAGGGAAATAAAAACAACTACCACAAAGCACTTTGCCGTTGCTCAAAACTTCCGCTTCTCATTTGAGACTTTAAAAGGGAGGGAAAGGAAAGACAAAGGAGGAAGCTCCAGGCTGGTGGTTTGGCAGGTGCAAAGCTTTTTCAAGCAAACATCTGGTTTGGTAGTAGTTCTGAAGCAGGGCATGAAATCAGAAAGTCAGTCTTTTCCCTCTGCTATTTTTTTTTTAAATGTTCTTTTACGACATTGAGCTCTTTGTGGTAGGGAAGCACCCAGGCCCCTGCTCAGTGAAGCTCGGCTGCTCAGACTTTGCACTGTTATATTTGTACAGTGAGGTTACCAAGGGTGAAGTTTCTTTCCTGTTGGGCTGGTAACTGTTTCATGCAGCTTTTCCACACTCCATAATACACTCTGGCTACTGTTTGTATAGTCAGGAAACTGTTTTTTTTAAAAAAAAAACCGAAGAAGGTTTGTAAAACCTGTTTGTGAAACTTATTTGTAAAACTCTAGATTCAAAGTGGTGCAGGACAGTAAACGTACTGTTGAAATCATGTTTTTGTTCCTTTAGGTTTACAGATAGATGATTATCAAAAAATAATCTCTGAACACAGGAGGCTTGCCATGCTTATGTAGCCTTTGTGAAAGGACAAATCTGATTTTTCTTCAGTAAAAACAAAACCACCAGAACGTGAAATTTGTCAAAAATGTATGCTATACTTTGAAATAACTTCACATTTTCAAAGAGATAGTATCTGTCTATTTCGTGCAAATGGAAAAAAGTAACAATGATTGACATGGAAATTAATTATTAATTTTTAAATTAATTATTACTTTATCAGTAACATAGCTTTCAATTAATAATGTTTAAATAATTAATTATTTTTAATCTATTAATAATAATCAAAGTAATTATCTATTAATCTTGGCAGCCTTTTGTATAGCCTCTGAAAAGATGTATGATTTTTGAAGACTAATTTTCATAAGCTACTATATATCTGCTTAGTAGTTGTAAGCCACCCAGAGTCTCCTCTTTCCGAGATGGGTGGCAAATAAATTTAATAAATAAATAAATATTCAGTACATACCAGACAATTATTCTTAGCAGAAGGAACCACACTTTATCATATATAAATTTAGAAAAAAAATGCAATATCAAAAGTATGAGCAGGATTTCCCTACCATTATCACTTTTTTTTTTCTTCACAGAATGGCCAATATTTCTTTAGTGCAATTACTACACATCAGAGGTAGTATTCTTCTTGGCTATATCCTCAATCATTTGAAATTATATAAGGAATTAAGAATTAATGGATTTTTCTTGATTTATGATTTGATAAAATATTTGATTAAATATTATTATATAGCTCTGAAAGGAGAAATTTCTCTCTGAAGTGCATGTGGACAACTGGTATGTGTCAATTGTCCACATGCATTTTTTTTCTGACAAAAAGCAAAGGAGAAGACTTTTGAGCAATCTGATTGCATTTTCATGAATTGCTTTATGTGTGGTACACCTATCCTACTTATCCAGCTATTTTATTCTTCTCCCAGTTCTTTTCAAATGTAAATTTATATTATGAATCATAATTAGAGTACAGGTAATCCCCGAGTTACGACTGTTCTCTTAGTGAACATTCAAAGTTACACGATAAGCGCCCCCTAGTGTTTATGAACAAGTCCTGAAATTATGCATGTCACAGCACCACGGCAGTCATTCACCCTTACGAAAGACTGCAGAGGCACTGCAACATTCACCCTGGCTATTCCCTCCCGCCCCCCTGCCGCGGGGACTCCATAGGCACTAGCCCTGTGGATACTCATCTTGCGAAGATCTAGAGCAGTGTTTCTCAACCTTGACAATTTTAAGGCATGTGGACTTCAACTCCCAGCATTCCACAGCCAGCATTGCTGGCTGTGGAATTCTGGGAGTTGAAGTCCACATGCCTTAAAATTGTCAAGGTTGAGAAACACTGATCTAGAGAGCCTTCGCTTTCTTGGCCTGTTTCAATGCTTCCGGCAGGCCTTTGGTGCATTCTCAGAGAATGGAGGCCTAAAGTACCACAAGATCACGTGAAATCAGTAGTGCGAGATCTCAGACTACTGATCTCGCATGATCTCATGCTACTTTAGGCCTCTGTTCTCTGAAAATGGAGACCTGGATGAGTTCTGTGGCAAAAGGCTTTGCAAATGGAGGGTAGGCCTGAAACACCAAAGCTTTCCCTTCACTTGCAAAGCCTTTTGCCATCTTTGCTGCCAAAAATAACGGAGCTCTGGATTGACACGTGCATCGCTCCTGGCCTCCATTTTCGGCGGCAAAGGCCTTTCCTCAAGCACATTTTGTACAGAGGCTGGGAACCTGAAGTCCCACGAGATCACAGCGCCCAGAAGCTTCCACAGAGCCCAAAGTATTTGCAAGGTAAGTGACCTGGGGGAAAGCAATTGTGGGGAGCATGAGGTATCTCAGTGGGTCGGGGGAGGTCTTGGGTAGTCTGAAGCAGGTGGCCTGTTCTATCACTAGGCCCCCTTAACAAGCCACGCATTCGATTAGCAAATGTGTGGGCAAAAGCAGGGAGTGATCACGTTCAAGGTATGCCATTCACTCCTACGAATCTTTGAGTTACGAATGGAATGGGCAGGCTCCATTGCATTCGTAACTCGAAGACTACCTATATTAGCTGTCAGTTTAGACTATCTGGTTTGCTGATACTTTATAGATTAACAGATTAACAGATTAATTTGATATCTAAGAATTTGGACACATGTTTTTCTAAGAACATCTATCTGTCTGTCTGTCTGTCTGTCTATCTCTATCTATCTATCTATCTATCTATCTATCTATCTATCTATCTATCTGTCTGTCTGTCTGTCTGTCTGTCTGTCTGTCTGTCTGTCTGTCTGTCTGTCTGTCTGTCTATCTGTCTATCTATCAAGTGGCAGAGGGCCTGTTGCAGTCTGGGCCAAAGAAAGAGACTGTTGTACCTTTGGCAGCCCATTATGAGACATGTGTGCTACCCCTTGGAGATAAAGTTGTTCACAGTTTCATAACTTTCTCTGCTGTTAATAAAACTGTAGAAGTGGAACTGTCCAGAGTACTGTCTTGTCCTATTTTATTGGACGAATTTCAGTTGTTGACGCCTGAAGAGTTGGACTTGAACGTGCTTGATTTACCACTTGTGTACTCAACCATTGCTTGTTTTGGCTTATTAAATCCAGTTGGGAGAGATTGTCCAACAAGTCATAAATGCCTCATTGAGAGAGGGGCTGTTTCAGTCTTTTCTTAAATATTTTATTTTATTTTATTAATTTTATCAAAGTATAAAATACAAGGTAAAAAAGTGTAGAAAACTAAAAGAAGAGGAAGGGGAAAAAAGGAGGGGATAGTGCAAAAGAGAAAAGAAAAAAGAAAAAGGCACTGACGTCTGACTCTCTTTAGCACAGTAAAAGGTAAGAACATTACAATCACCACTTTTTGCTTTTACACAATAGATATACAAGCCATTTCTATAACAATAAGCCCATCTAGTTCACAAAAACAGAATCAAGGTTTCATTTTTTTTCCTCATGACAAGCACAAAATCCGGAAGCAATTTCAAAATAGAGACAAGATTAAATATATTCTCTTCTTTGGGTAAAGGAATCAGTTTAACCATCTCTGCTTCTCTTTGCTGTGGGGAATAATATGTATTTTTTTTTCAACCCTAAAGGAAGAAGACTTTTTTTTTTAGTTTTAGTAATTTACTAATTCTAGGGAGTACTCAGGTATTATATACAAAGGAGAAGAGAGAAAACCCTTCATTTTATAACCAAAACCCAAAGTTAGCTCATTAAGTTCGACTCTCTCCCTTGAGTTTAATCCCTGTAAAATAGATCTTTTTCTTCTCATATTTTCAAATCCAGTCAATAGTATTTTACAAACTTTGGAAATTGTTCAACATTATTTAAAAAATCAGAAAACATGCATTTACATACATACTCATGTTATATATACAAAACTAACTTAAAGCTTTCTTTCAGTACTTATATCAAGCATTTTAGTCTTTTTAAATTAGTCCGTGATCAGGCTTCTTCTGAAGGACGTTAACCTGGATACCGAGGATGAAAACAGCTCTAGGCTGGTGACTGATATTCCCTTTCTTGGCAAGAAGCTTGAGCAGATGGAGGCTGATCAGTTCCTCTTGATTGAAGCTGATTGTCTAGATTTCCATGAATGAAGTGAAATGAATATTATCTGAATGTGGGACATAGTTCTGTGTTCAATGGAACTAAATCGGGGGCCAAGGGTGCAGCTTATCAGAGATCTGGTCATACTATGGCTGGTGTTTCTCCAGTAGTGGTAGCTTTCTGTGGCCAAAACTTGGTGTTGTGTCCAGCAAGGGGTGCCATGTGTTTACAGGCTTTCTTGCCCAAGTAAGTCCCTAAGCACAGTTAGTTTGATCAGTTCTCTCCATTGTGATCATTGGCTTGGGAGGAGATTCAGTTGAAGAAATAGAAAATAGTAAAAGTCTTGTTTTTGTGTCGTCCTGGCTGCAGTAAGCTGGCAAGGATATGTATGAGGTAATTATTTAACAAAGTTTCCCCCACTCAAATATGCACACCATACCTCTGTTACATGTGAGAAGATGCTGTATGATGTCATCCACTGCAGTGCAGACTGTCTCTTGCTTTTTATCATTCCTTTATGTGTATTTGTTTACTGCAAAGAGGTGAAGACAGGGTAAAAAAAAGGAGAAGGAATAGTCAACATGAAACAGATCTTAGATATTGCTGACTTTTATTTAAGAAAATAAAGCAAAGGAAAATATTGAAAAAGAAAAAAACAAAAAAAACAAGGAGCAGCAACAGGCTTATAAAAATAAAAAGGGGTCTCAATATTTATATAGCAGTTCTAACAAAGGATGAGCATATTTCATTGTAATTATCCATACATAATCTAAATCTATCAACAATTAAATTATATGCTGCATGCTATATCAGATCTTTAATCCACTAAGTAACTGGGCCATACATTTATGCTTCCAATGTTGAAAGACAAGTTTCTTAGCAATACGAATGGGGCAGATGTTGTCCAGTATCATTTTTCATGTAAATATTATGGATATCTGAAAATATTGAATCCTGTCTTAACATCAGATTAATATCTAATTACTTTTTCATAGAACAGGACAACTGTTGCACATTGCAAAAGCATGGATTTTAATGAAACATTTAAGTGGGAATGAAAAATCTTTCATACATCGCATATGTGAAAGAAAAATGAACAGATTAAACAACAGCAAAGTTAAAGTTCAAGGCTTTCTATTAATAGTTTGTTATTGTAATTTACCTGTAAAAAGTCTACATGGTTTCTTATTTACCACAAATCATCCCAATCATTATCTCTGATCTGTCCAGGATCAAATACCCTCCTTTGGCTCTTAATAACAGATCAGTTGGGTTACAAATAGATGTAGAAGCTAATAAATTTTGGACTTGCAATAAATTTGTCAGCGTTCAACTGGGGGGGGGATAATATGTGGTTTTTTTCTTTTGTTCTTTTTAATTCACATTTTTAATGTTCTTGTCTCATTTTGTTTGCTAATACAAAAGGATTTTTATTTTAATCTTCTGAATAAAATAAAAAATGAAAAAAAATCATCATTCAGACTGGTTGTCCTGTATTGTGAAACGGATTGGGATATAAATTTAATAACTTGATGAATGAACAAACAAACAAACAAACAAAGCAATTTGTAGCACAGTGTATGAGCCAGTTTGGTGTAGTGGTTAAGGCATGAGACAGGACACCATAAATTCTAATTCTGCCTTAGGCACAAGGCTAGCTGGGTATCTTTGGGCTTCTCAGCCTAAGAAGATGGCAATAGCAATCCATTTTCGAAAACGTTGCAAATAAAACTGCAAAGACCTGTCCAAGCTGTTGCCAGAAGTCAAGACTGTCAGAAAGCTACTTTTTAAAAATATATTGTAAGACTAGCTGTACCCGGCCACTCGTTGCTGTGGCTCAGTCTGGTTAAATGGAAAAGAAGGTATATAGAAACACGCGCGTATTCGAATGCAATGTTGTGTCAAAATTTCAAAGCAATCGGTGGAGAACTTTCGGAGATTTAAGATTTTGAACAAACGAACATTTACATTTTTATTTATATAGATAAGCATTCTTCTCAGACTGCATTTCTTGTTCAGACCACTAGGTGGTACATAACTATGATATGTAGTTGGAAGATGACAGGGATATCCAAAGGAAGTCTGAGCCAAATAAGACGTGAGTTTGATTGAATGCCATTAAAGTGCATTATCAAAAGTGTAAACAGCAAATAGCAGTTCCATCAGTACTATTAGGGGGAAGGGAAGAAGTGCCGGAAACCAGTGAGAACTTCCTGCAAAATGCAAATAGGAGCTTCTGACTCTGGTTGGAAAATAATTTGTCAAAGAGTTAACATTACCTCTTCCCAAGCCTCTTCCCTGTTTCTGATGCTGCTCACTGTTTCTGTAAAAAATGTACAAATATAGGTCTTGAATAGGCATTCTGCCCTTCTTATTTTGGGGATCTTAGCTTCCTTCAATCCTAGTGAACATAGTCAAAAGAAGAAAATGTACTCTAAGTCAGGGCTTTTCAACCTTTTCACAGATTGTACAACTTTTTAGGACACGACAATATTGGAGTACCACCAGTGCTTAGCAAGGTGTCAAAAACTTGATGACTGAAAAAAAAGGAGCGGGATTTTGGGTTTTACTGGTTAGATTCATTTGTTGTTATAGAAATGGCTAGTTTATAGTATTATGGAAAAGTAAAAAAGCTGAGGTTCAGTGTTAATGCTTCATTCTACTGCAACAGAGGAAGTTGAAAGTCAATGCTTTTTTTTTCTCCTTCTTCCTCCCCACTGTGTCCCACTATTTGCTTTTGTTTTGTATTTAAAATGTTACAAACCATAAAAAAAGTAAAAAAAGTACCAGTTTTAATTTCTTTAGTGGCGGTTTCTTTGCTCTCAGGCCACGCGAAGGACCCCCGGCGGTGCAGGCTGCCCCAGAGCCCTGGGTAGTGGAGGGCAAGCACCTAGTCCAGCCCAGCCTTCCCCAAGGGGGTGCCTGGCTGGGCTTACCTTCTCCTTGAGGCTGCTGCTGCTGCTTGGCTCGCTCTCTTTGGCCAGTTTGCTCATGGTGTGTGTAAGAGGGCAAAATGTGTGGGTCAGAGGGAGGACCACTCCCTCTGCATGTGAGGAGACCCAGCTTTGTAACCAAAGCATCCTAAGCGACAGGATGGGAGACCACCAGGAAAGTCAGGAGGAGGGGAAAGGGGGATGGCAAAAGGGCAGCACGGCTGGTCATGGCCAAGTGCTAAGGCAGGACTTCCCTCAGACCCTCCCTCTCATTATAATCTTCCTTCCTTCCTTCCTTCCTTCCTTCCTTCCTTCCTTCCTTCCTTCCTTCCTTCCTTCCTTCCTTCCTTCCCCCTTTTCTTTTTTTCCTTCCGTCTTCATTCTCTTTTCCTTTTTCTTCCTTCTCCTCTTTCCTTCTTTTTCCTTCCTTGCTCTCTTCCCCTCTTTCCTTCTTTTTCTTTTTCTTTCCTCTTTCCCTTTCTCCTTTCCTGTCCCTTCTTGGATGCAAAAGGGGAAACATTTCTCAATGCCTCCTTGCCTTGTGATCAAATGCCACTTTTGCGAGTAGTTTGTGGCCACTTAAAAGATTGAGAACAAACCAGGCTCAGTTTATCCCATGCTTGCATTTAGTGGGGGCGTTCACAGACAACAGTACAGCAAAACTGTCAAAATGGTGGCTGTGATAGTTGATCAGAGGTCCTCCATTTTTTATGTGCAACAGCTTTAGCATTTAGGAACACAGGTAGCTTAGCTGCTTTTCTATTAATACATAATCCTTAAAAGGGCTCTCTTGTAGGGACCCTGCCTTGGTCTAATTGAGACTGGAAATATAGCAAAGGAAAATATTTTTCCCCATCTGCTTTGTTCTGTTTTCTCCACTGGAAATGGCTGTTAGCAACACATAAGGGGATGCTTTCCTAAGAGCTCACAATTCAAAAATACCAATGTTAACTTGGATTGCCAACAAAGTTCTGCCTGTGACAAAACAGGGACGGTCAGCAGGGATGCTGGGCATTCGCCGCTCCTCTTCATGTGCCCAGGGGGCGGGGCAGGGGCAGCCCCTCACTGGCCCTTTCCCGCCAAAACCTCCTTTTATATCCTCTCCTCTCTCCCCCCTTCCTCCTTTTCTCTTCAGGGCACCTCCAGCTTCCAAAGTGCCAATCAGCTGGAGGCTGGTGCTGATCCCAAGCTGATCAGGCTTGTGCGGTGCTGCCGCCACTTCAGCTCATTTTTCTCCCACCCCCGCTACCACTTCTCTAGGATGGTTACATATCACCTGCCAGGTGCCAAAGTACCACTGGTGGTACATGTACCACCGGTTGAAAAGCCCTGCTCTAAGTTGCCAATCCCTGATGTAGGAAGATGGTCTGCTTATCTTTTATTAAGTTACAGCACGCTTGTATCCCTCGAGCATTTACTGATCAGATCACTTTTTCCTCCTGCTTTCTGAATTACATAAATCTCAAGCTTTTCCTGTATTTTATCTTAAATCACACTTTAATTTTCTTAATGAAAGAAAATGCCACTTGAGCTTATTAAGACTTAACTTTGGTTTCTTTCTGCATATCAGCATAGACTGCAGTTTACTGACTTGGAATATTATTACTTGGAAATGTAATACTATTTTCAGTTCTGAGGGGATCTGTAAGTAACAAAAAGAACACCTTTTCTAGTCTAAAAAAAATCCAAAAAAGCATAATCATCTACATTGAGGACTGAGCAATAAGCAAACACTGAGTCCTGAAAAAAATACATAGAACTATTTGTCACAGAAAAGCTTCCTCCCTCCCTCTCTCCCATCTGTCCATCCATCCATCCATCCCAGAATTTCTCAATCCAAGCAACTTCAAGATATGTGGTCTTCAATCTCAGAATCACCCAGCCAGCATGCTGAAGTCCACATACCTTAAAATTGAGAAGCCTGAGAAACACTGCTGTATACCATCAAATTCTGTACGATTCCCAGCAGTTGATAATATTTTACAAATAAAATGGTAAATATTTTTTTAAATCCATAGAAGGATTCAATTAAATATGCAGATATGTAAATGACTCTAAATATTAAATAAAAGACAAACTGTACATTCAACCTGGTTGGTTACCAGTCAGTTGAGAAATGCTCTATGGAAGAGCACAGTCCAAACAACTTTCTGAATGAAATTAATGTGAGGCATGCCTGATCTCATCTAGAAGACTATTTCAAAGGGTAGGTAGTGCTAACATAATCCGTTTGATTTCTGTCTGCTCTGTCTGGTGATGTCCATGTCTTTAGGTATCATTTTGGTTGTTTGAAGAAGATGTAAGGAATGAATAAACCATTGGAATCACTGGATTGTCATTCTCCTGTATCATTTCTGTTTTAAGGTCATACAGTCCAACTAAAGTTTCTTCTTTCTGTTTCAAACTTTGGCATTCCTGTCTTCAGAGACAATCAGCAATTCCTGCTAGCATGTTCTGTCAATTTCAAAATGAACTCAATGTCTTCTTCTTCTGCATCAGTGGTTGGAGAATTGACTTGTATAACTATCATATTAAAGAATTGTTCACAAAATCTAATTACCGGTAATATTAATTTTACTGCAGTGTTTTTTCTGACTATCCTTTTTGTTTTTCAAGTCCTGTGTAGCAAGCAGTAGGATGTTCTGACTGAAAGTGTCTGTAGAAGTTATGTGGCAGCTGTTACAAAAGTGTCAACTTAATCAGGAAAGACAAGGGCGGGCAAAGAAGAAACTCAAGACTACTCCAGCTTGAATCTCTGTGGTATAATTCTCTATTATATTCTGTCACAATAAAGTCCCAGTAGTTATGGTAGTGGCTGTTTGTGATTGGGTCTACCACAAAGATCTGACAGTGTTGAACTCTAGCTCATTTCAATTCACTGATACCTAAGACAACAATACATAGTTGATTAATTTCATGTTTCACTGTGTTGAGCTTCCCCATGTTCATGCTCCTTGGATTCCATTCTTCCATTCTACAGCTGTCTCTTTAGCTTTAGCTTTTCTTTTCTGCATCACAGCATGTCCGTCCGTCCGTCCGTCCATATCTATCTATCTATCTATCTATCTATCTATCTATCTATCTATCTATCTATCTATCTATCTATCTATCTATCTATCTATCTATCTATCTATCTATCTATCTATCTATCTATCTATCTATCTATCTTCCATCCAGGAGCTTTAATATAGCTGTGCCATAAGCACCACTAGTATTGAGAAAAATTGTTCCTCAGTTGTTCCTTAACAGGATGTTGAGTGCCATCTGACCTGAGATGCCCATAATTTGGCATTATATCAGCAACCAATTTATCTTGTCTCTATTCATGCGGTTTTCTTGGTAAAATACAGGCATGGTTTTCCAGTGTATTTTCTTGCACAATATGAAATGATACTTTGCAGTTGACATTGATGTGATAATCTGCCTCTAGCATCTTCCTCTGTTGCTGCTGCCTTATATAAATGCCAGCTTGCTGGGCATATGGAATGACCTTCACACCTTGTCTGACTCTGCTGGGAGAACTCTACTCTCAGCATTCTTTTTGGGTCATTTGTATTTTCCTTCAGGGAACCTTTAGCTCTTAAATATTTGCTGGTTGCAAGATTTTCTGTTTTGCCCCTCTAGAAACCAGTTTTGTGTCTAAACTCTTGAATTTAGTCTGATAATGTTTTCCATGTATTTTCTGTAGCCTGATAAAATGTTGATGAATAACTGCCTTTGCAGAGAGATAGTCCTGATAGTATTTGTCTCAATGTGTCCAATAAAGACTACAATATGCAACATAATATGGATAATAACACTAATTAATGGTTAAGGTTTTAGCCAAAGATATGTATCTTTGGCAAGTTTTAAATAAACTGTTCTTACAGATATCTGAATGAAAATGGGAGTCAATTGCTAATTTAGATTCCTTCACCTGTGCTAGAAGAACAAGTCGTTGAGCATCTTTAGAATGGTTTCTCCTGCAGATCAAGACAGCCAGATGGATGGATTGGTAACAGGAGAGACTCAATTTTAGATAGTCAGGGTCTAAACTGCTAAGGGCTGAAAAATTTAGCACATTTAAGTTGTGCCTGGTAGGAACTGGCAACCAATACAGACCTTTAAGTAGAGGCATCGTGTGACTACTGTTATTTACATGGGTTACCACCCTAGCCTTGCATTTTATATGAGGTGCCACTTTCAGATACTTTTCATATAGAACATGTTATAGCAGCGGTCTCCAACCTTTGTGTCTTGGCAGTCTGGCTGGGGGGGGGGGAAGAGGGGAACCAAGCCGTGTGAGTGGCGGGCCGGCATGCACCTGTATGCGTGCAGCTTCACTCGCGCAAGCAGTGGGTTGGCACGCAAGCATGTATGCGCCAGCCTGCCACTCATGTGAGTGGAGCTGTGCATGCATGTGTGTGCACGCTGGTCCGCCGTTCATGCGAGTGGAGCTGCACGTGTGCACTGGCCCAGCTCTCATGCAGCCCAGTTCCGAATAGGCCATGGCCCGGTATTGGGCTACGGCCTGGGGGTTGGGGACCCCTATGTTACAGTACTTAAGTCAGGAGCAATGTGTGAATAATTATTGCCAAACTAATTATAGAAAAAGATGCCTTGCCACACATCTGCCATGTATCAAGGAGATTTTCACTGTGCCCTGTTCCTTAGGACAAATGGAGCTTTATCCAAAACATGAACTCTAGTGTCTGGGCCCAGTTTCTTGTTTATTAACATAATCTCCATCTTATCTGGATTTAATATCAGTTTTATTCTTCCTCATCTAGATCATTATCAAACATCACTAATCTTCGAGGTACCAACTACATCCTTGGAGATAAGAAGCAATAGAGCTGATATTGAAGAGAGTCCATTTCAAAACTCTGAATCACCTTCCCAGCAATGTTATTTAGATGTTGACGGAGCCCTCTCAAACACATACTGTAAGAGGTTACAAAGCCAATAGCACTGACCTTTTAGCACTTCCTGATCTATTGACCACCAGGGTACGTAAAGACATGGTTAGAGATTAAGGATTTACTCTGGGTCCCTCTTTGTCTACTCTCTACTTGCTCTTTGTCTAAAAGATGGGTAATTTGAGATCACTTCCTTCTGCCTTTTCATTCAAGCATGCATGCACAGAGCACATAGAAACCTTTCTCTTGTAGGATGTTGTTAGCTAGAGTTTCCCTATCTCTACAATATATACTGCTCAAAAAAATAAAGGGAACATTTTACCATGGAACTGAAGGAGTTTGCGTTCCCTTTATTTTTTTGAGCAGTATATTTTCTGTCAATACATCTCCTTTCTCTTAAAACCTACTTCACTGATCCTTGTTCAGGTTAGATCTATGCTCTAAAGAACATTTACATACGTACAGTGGTGGGATTCAGCCAGTTCGCACCAGTTCAGCAGAACTGGTAACTAATTTTTTGTTGCCCAGGCCCAAACTGGACTTCCGGAAGCGGCATCCACACAGAGAACCGGTTGTTCACATATTTGAATACCACCACTGCATATGTATATCAGCTTCCAACAAAACTGAAACAGCATCACTTTCTGAAGAAATCTAAAACAGGAAGGACTGGAGTCACTGTAGAATTGTACCCTTAAGGCACAATTTTGACATAAGTGCAGATGTGGATGGTACTGAAAACTGCCAAGAGAGCAGAACTAGCAGGGCTGAACTCTTCCCATCCATTTTCTGGAACAGGTTATGTACTAAGGCAGTCAAATCAGTTTTAGGACTGTATTCTGTCTGAAGGCCTAATTGACAAAGGTCCAGATAATTAGTATAATTCAGATATCCCAGAAACTGTAAGGCCACTATCTTTCCAATTATATTTTCTCAAAATGCAATATTTGAGATATGTCTATAGTTGTATAGTTCTCCCAAGCTAGAGAAAACTTTTTAAAATAAACAATCTTGTAACTATCTCCTTGGGGAATGCTTAACATGTCACATCTCTTCACATGGAGCTAATCCTATCCCAGCTAATTTAAATGAGCAGGAAGGACAAGGCAATAAGCAAGAATATACTTAATTTACTCATTCATTCATTTAAATTTATACACCATCCATCTCACTAGTTAAGTGACTCTGGGTGGTTTACATGTAAAAAAAAAACCCATTAAAATCCACACAAAAACCCATACAAAAATAAACAATGTTAAGAAGATGGAGAGAGAATCCTCAAGCATAGCCAATCCCAGGGTTGCATCCTACTATTGGATCCCCATTCTGCTTGACAGCATAGGGTTCCCTCCACTTCTTTTGCCCACATCCTTGGATCTACAAATTGAAAATAGTCCTAAAAAGTAGAACCTAAGCAAAACTTTGAACATGTATTTAATTTCAAATTTAAATTTGAATTCTTTTTAGAGAAGTATTGACTTTGGCAATGAGAGATACATTGATGTTATTTTTTAAAACCTATTTTCCTTGCTGTCTGGCTCAGAAAGACTGCTATCAGTTTTCTAGTATAGTGATATCATTTTGAACTGCAATACTTGGCAGATCAGTCACTTTTCTTGACTCATTGTTAATTTCAGACAGCTTTCTATTAGTTTTAGTTTTGAAAAACCTTGATTTGTCAAAGCAACTGAAATAGACATACACAAAAAAATTCTGACTACAGTGGTTATATTTTGAAAATTTAAAATGAGCAATTTTGTTCAGAGTATAATAAGACAGTTATTTACCTCTTTGGGCATCATGCATGACAATGCTATAATTTCTTCCTCTAATTAATTTACATCTACGCCTGATATTTTTGTCTTCAGCCTTTTGCAGTCATTCTTCAACTTCTCCTTGTCTGTATGTTTTGTTTGTGCTATATTTAGGTTCATTTATATATAATCAACAACTAGATCGCTTCTATCTGTACATCTACAGGTTGTCCTTGTTTACTGACTACATAGTAGAGCAACCATTTGAATTTACCCCAGTGCTGAAAAATAACTTTGTGACCAATCCTTGCATTTACAACTATTGTAGCATCCCGCAGTCACGTGATCATCATTTGCTTGCTTTGCAACTAGCTTGTAACAAGCAGAGTTAATAAAATAGGTGGAAGTAAAATCATAAGTTGCAGTCAAATGAGTTTTTGCTCAGTAAATGTTAAGCAAATTTAAGCGTAATAACCGGGGGGGGGGGGNTTGCAATCATGTGATTTTCCACTTAGCAACCGTGGTGTTTGGTGACTTGAGTTGCTGGTCCTAACTGTGGTTACTAAGTGAGGGCTATCAGGTATTTACATCCTCTAATTCTCCTCTCCCTCTTCAGGTGTCAGACAGCAAAAGAGAAAGTACAAGGGTCCTGCCTAGCCTGTGATGGCATTTGCTGGCAACCCAGAATGGCACGATAGCATATTCCACACTTCTTTCTTGCATTGTTTCTTCAGTCATAACAGGTGTCAAGGAAGGGTTTTGTCTGCAGTAATGTATGATGGTAGTAGAATGAATGGCAGGAGTGGAATGGCTAGGTTCTGGTTTGGCACTGGGTTGGCTGGGGCAGCTACACAGCTCTGAGTTGCAGTGGGCCTTGAGAAGGAGGGTCAGCTCTGGTCACATACTTCAACAGGCAGGCAAGATACTATGTCCACACAGATTCTCAATAATTGCTTCCAGAGTGGAGTCTGTTTCTCTAGATGCCCTATCTTTATAGTAGCAGCTGCCATCATAGCTCCCAGTGTCCTGCTAGCCAGACCTTACACATCTAAACTATGCAGGGAAAGAGGCAGAAATGGGCATGATTGTCAGCTTATCCAGGAAAGGCAAGCAAATTCAGATCCAGAGATAGCAGTGATAGCAGACAGAACTATTATGGTCCAGAGACTGCATGGAGGGAAAGACGTGGAGAGGGAGAAGAATCCTTGCATCAGACTCCTCTTTTTTTCTGGGGTTGATGAATGAGCACCATGAGGAAATAGGAAATAGGAAATCCAAGTATCTCATTCTATGGGATGCTGCAGGAGAATTTGAGACCTGTCCAACTTCTGAACTACCATTCTGTTTATACAGAAATTGTTGACCTTATTTCTTGTAATATAATAAAGAAATTGTTTTTAGCTGTGATCATCCTTGTTTTAGTAAGAGCCCAATACATTATGAAAACTGCTCAGATATCTCTGTATTTTACAGTTCAGTCAGGGTGCTGACAGCATCACTGACAGGCAGTGTCAAGTGCAATAAGGAGTCAGTATGATGTAGTGGTTAATGAGCCAGGCTAGAAAATAGGAAACCATGAGTTCTAATCCTGCCTTAGGCACAAAGCCAGCTAGGTGATCTTGGTCCAGTCAATTTCTCACAGCCCTAGGAAATAGGCAATAGCAAACCACTTCCAAAAGCTTGCCAAGAAAACTGCAGGAAATTGTCCAATCTCCAGGGGTTAGCACTGACTTAATGGTATATAAACACACACTAAGGATTTAGGCCACATACACACAGATGTTTTGTCCTATTTCTTTTTCATCCTAGACCGCAAAAGAAAATGTAACCCTAAATTTTGCTGCCCCTCAGTATGCCTTTACACCTAGCTAGCAGAACATATGTCCCTATAACTTGAACATGAAGCATTCCAGGATCTGTAATTTGGGGTTCTCTTTGTTGAAAATTCCAATTCCACCTATCAATACTCAGCATAAAAATCCCTCTTCAAATGGCATGATCAATGCTTTGATTACTGTACCTTTTCCTCTTTTCTTCTTTCCCACTGTATTATCAACTGATGGAACTTTAAAAAAAATTCTTGAAATTACAAGTAGTCCTTGACTTTATGACTGTTGCTTAGCAATTGTTAAGTTATGATGGATCCCAAAAGGTACTTACAACCTGATTTTGAAGAGACAACAGCTGCATTCACCCCAATCACATGATTGTATTTAGTCACTTTTACACGTGATTGCAGTGACCCGCATCACATAACCATGATTTTCAATGTTTATTGCCAGTTTCTCACATTTACTTTTGATTTCTGCCAAAAAACACCCATTGGGATAATGGATTAATTTAAGGACCACTACATTCACTTAACAACCATGGTGTTCGCTCAAGGACCACTGTAAAAAATATTATAAAGTTAGGTCTGGTCACATGATGACCCACTTAGCAAATGTAAGAATTTATGACTATAATTCTGGGCTTAATTACAGTATAAGTCAAGGACTACCTATTCACATCATCTAGTCCATTATTCACTCTGCTTATCTCTATGAGACTGCAAAGAATTATGACTTTTTGGCTGCCATCTAGAGATTGTCTGAATTTATATATCCAAGTTGTAATTCAGTGCATAACTGCTTCTGATGAGAAATCTCTGTGGGGATGGGTATGACAGCTATAGGTTCCCCTAAGAACACAATGTGAAGAGAGAAAATGAGGATCCAGGGCTTTTCTAGGAGCAATAGCCATTGGAAATAGAATTGCCTATAGGCAGACAATCTACAGAAATAAAAAAACTGATTTTTTTCAATCACACTTTCAATTATATGCATTAAGTCAGGCAGGGATTGCTCAATTTCAAAGCTTCACAAATCATCGTCGTCGTTATCATCGTCCTGGTTGTTGTTGTTAAAAATGGCTGTGAAAGCTGGTTCCACAGTGGTAAGTGAATTTGTAAGACACCAGACTGAAGTAAATTAGCAGAACCACCTAGAATCTCAACATTTCAGGCACAAAACATACCATTATCATACCATGCCATACCATTCATCTATTGCTAGCACTTAGTGTTTAAAGCTGAATTATTAGGGAAAATACCACTTCAGAGTATGGTATTTTAAGCTGTCTCAGATATGGGATGTCACTGAGATTCCAGTGGAGCCAGATGGACATGTGTCAGGAAGCAATTAATGGGCTGAGATCACTTTAATGGGACATCTCCTTTTGCAGAGATATCTAACAGTTGTCAGGCTAAAACTGACTAAGGACTAACTTGTTCATTGCAGGTACATGGCTCGGCAGGGTTACAGATTCACCCAAACAGAATATCAAACCCAGCCTGGGCCCTGCTACAGGATGGTGGGGAGGGGGTCAGCAACTGATTAGGATAGGTTTGTGGTCTTCACAGAGTACAAAAAGTCCTCAGCCTTCTTCTCTAGATAAGCTCAGCATAGACATTGAAATCCCCCAGACAAGAATTGTCTGGTAATGCCAAAGCTCTGGCAGTTCAGGAACAGCAACTGCCCATCAGGCAACGGAGCAGATAGCACTGTAACAACTCAAATTGTCTTGGCAACCTAAACATAGTTCTATTTACTCAAAATTGGCTGACTCTCAAATGGCACACCTCTCTCTCCTCCAGTCTTAACCTGCTCAACCAGGTAGAAACCTAAAGGACAGATCTGCAAAAAGCAATTCTTTGTCTTCTGCCAGCCAGATCTACGATATGCATTACAACACAAGTATCCAGGATTAAGTCCCAGATAACAGATGTTTTATGAATTACTTTGCCCTAATTTGGAATGATTTTCTACTTTGGAGGGATTTTAAAGAGCAAAAGAGGAAGCAATTTCACTCTTTTCATTTCTCCCAGTCTGGAAAACATTTAATATTTCTGTCCAGTTTGATAATATGATAACATTACCAGTCATATTCTCTGAGGTTCCTAGACAAGGAAGAAAGAGGAAGCATAGCCCAAAGCTGAAAAAAATGCCTGCTTTTGATCTGTGGCTTGGCACTGTATTTCAATCCAAGCTATTGTATTTTATTGAAAACCTTAGGGTAAATACAAACCACGGCTTACGTGATAGGTGAACGTGTACACTTTTCTGAAATCAGTGGGACTTAGTTCTGGGTAAACGTGTCTAGAATTTTATTATTTTATTTTCAATTAGTGGATATATTTATAATTATTAAGTGTATGATTATACTTTTATTATTTAAAAAGCAATTAAAATTATATTAAAAAGTGCCTGATTATAATTTGTAAAGATATTTAAAATTATTAAATGCAGGAATCCATTCTCTGCTTCAGGGGAAATTTAAGTAATAATGGTTAATGAATTAATTATAAAATGTACTGTACAGAATTGACATAGTTCCATAAAGAAACAATGTTTTTACTATGTTTTTACAGTAAATCACATGGAAAGTTTACCACAATCCTTATGATCCTATTGGATGTTGATGTTAAATGTAGGATGTGTATACACATTGTACTAGTCATCATGTGGTTTGTTTGAATTTGTTTGGGTTTTGCTTTGTGTCCTGTGCGATCCCAGTCTTGTGGGTTTATTAAAACCTGATGCAAAGTGTGAAACTTCCATTATCTACTGGGCATTTTGTGACCATCTGTTCAAAGGTTGGTGTGGCTACTACCCAAAAGAGGAAACCTCACTTTTAGTTTAACATAACTACTTTGTTTTTATTAGTGTCAACTCTATGGTGGTAGAAGGAATAAACAGGTAAAGAACGTTAAAGAGATTGGGCCGTGTTGTATTTCAGAGTTAAGTGACCTTGATTTAAATAGATTTCTTGATGTTTCACCAGCAACTGTGAAGATGCCGGCCACAGTTGTCAGCAAAACATCAAGAAATCTGTTCACTAAACCCTGAAGCCCAATACTGCAGAACAGAACCAGCGGTAAATGCCTGTCTCTGTGTATTAAGGGGATTTATGTTTATGGTCATCTTCAAATGCTGAAAGAATGGGTGTATTTGTGTTAGGTGTCAAGATGAGTTTAACTGTTGCAGGGTTTATGCATTTGCTCATTCTGGTTTGCTGCAGATGCCACCCCATGGATGGACTGAGAAGGCTGTTATGCTATCCAAGTCGTTGGTTTGAATAGGGCTCCAGATAAACACTTCTTTTACATTCCTAGTTTAAGGTACCATATGAACTCAGCCAACTATGAATTATTCAACAAACCATGAGGCAAAACGCGGCCTCACTGATTTCATTCCCATATTGTGCTTAGTTATAGTTTGTTTTAATATGAAGAAGTTCCAACTGAGTGCGGTAGTGCATAAAACCCCCAAAATGGTTTAAGTGTGTATTTACACCAGTGTTTCTCAACCTTGACAATTTTAAGGCATGTGGACTTCAACTCCCAGAATTCCACAGCCAGCAATGCTGGCTGTGGAATTCTGGGAGTTGAAGTCCACATGCCTTAAAATTGTCAAGGTTGAGAAACACTGAATTTTACACACTAAGAAAAAGGAGCAATTTTCCATATACATGCGAAAAAATTTTGTTGCGGCTTGAGAAAGTTGATACGAGTAGAGTTCACTTCAGGCTGAAGGAAAGAAGCGCTTAGCGAGGAAAAAACGACCAATCTCGGACGATGCCGGGAAGCGCCTCCACCACAAGGATTCGGCTCTCCCTCCCACCAATAGGAGGAGGAGCATCCGGAGGTTTCATCCCGCCTTCCCTCTGCCTCCATGGTAACCAATCGCCACCGCTACTGTCCCGCACGCGCGCCAACGGGCCGAGGGACCCAGAAGGCGGTGCCCCCCCCTCCTCTTTTCCGCGCCCTGCGCGCACGAGCACGCGAAGGCGGTGGCCCCTCCCTGCCGTAGGCCCAGCAGCTCCATCCTTTTTTCGCTTTAGAGTTGTAGACCCAAGGATTAGCTTCGAAGACGGAGGATGCGATACCCGCCCTCCCCGCTGGGAATCGCGACCCCCCGGAGTTCGTAACAGACGTTCCTCCCCAGGTGAGCAAGTCAGGGGGCCTTGGAAAGAAAAAAAAAAAATTTCTTTTCGAAAAGCATGATGGGAGTTGAAGTCTCGCTGGCGGTCGATTTGTCTGGCTGCTCGAAGCGAGCGGGCTTCAAAGGACTACAGATGCCGGCGATTCCCATGTGCCTTTGGGGGAGGGGAAATCAGGTTTGGGATGCTCAGTTGCTTATTCTAAGGAAGGGTGAGGAAAGGCACGTTTTTTACCTGTGCAATGGATGGAGTTCGGCGCGGAGCAATTGTAACTAGGATTGGGTCCCAATTATAACGGGGCAGAGAAGTCCCTCTAGAGCAGGGGTAGGCAACCTTGGCTCTTTTATGATTCGTGGACTTCAACTCCCAGAATTCCTGAGCCAGCCATGCTGGCTCAGGAATTCTGGGAGTTGAAGTCCACGAGTCATAAAAGAGCCAAGGTTGCCTACCCCTGCTCTAGAGATAGGTGGAGGGTCAGTTTTAAGGCCTGATCATTTGAGATTTCCTCCTCCAATCTGACGTCCTATAAATCTATGGAACTCAGCTCCCTCCATTCTCAGCTAACGGTACAGTATACTGAGGGTGATGGGGCTGCCAATGCAGCACCTTTGAGGGAGGCTCCTGTGCTGCGGGATCAGAGGTATCCGGATAAATGTAATGCAGTGATAGTGAGGAGGCAGAAAGTTAATGAGCAATATTGCAATGGCTGCAAAATCAAAAGAAATAGTGGGGACAAGAGGAGTTACATACCAATCATGATGCTCACTCTCATGATAAACAAGGTTATATATAGCAATAAATGCGGCCGCGCGGGCGGTGTTGGGGGGGACTCGGCGCTCCCACGTGACACCGCTGCTGCGCGAGCTGCATTGGCTGCCAGTGGCCTTCCGGGTGCGCTTTAAGGTGTTGACTATCATCTTTAAAGCGCTCCATGGCATCGGACCCGGATATCTTCGAGACCGCCTCCTGCCGCAGAGTACCTCCCATCGACCGGTACGCTCCCATAGAGTGGGTCTCCTCAGGGTGCCGTCAGCCAGACAGTGCCGGCTGGCGACCCCAAGGGGGAGGGCCTTCTCTG
>NW_015386665.1:470990-482769 GCF_001527695.2 Protobothrops mucrosquamatus | reverse complement strand
GCTTTAAATTAAAATTCTACTATACTTTCATTTTAAATACACGGGTGTTGCTCTTTTTTTGCTCATTTAAGGTGGCACATTTTTGCTGTTTTTATTTTATAACCCTATGATTATGTGCATTGATAATTACTATAATAAAGTTTTGGTGCAAGTTTTCTTGAGAGCGTTGTGAGCCATTTAGACGGCATAGGAATGAATAAACATTTTTCGCCAATGTGATTTTTACAGGAGGAGCCCAGTGTTTTTGGTCTGTTTCCTCAAATTCCTCAAGAGCCATGACCTTTTCTGGATTGATTCATATAAATGAATGTACTCACTGTAGTCTTCTGGCAAAGTTTATCGAGTCAGACATTTTGCCTGGTCCATGTGATCAAATTAACAAAAGGTTGCCTTTTCCATATGCTCCTATCTTATGTTCATCTCTGACATTTTAGACTAGGCTAGAGTTCATTTGCATTTGTAAAGTGAAGGATTCACAGTCTGAAACTATTAACCTAATTTTCGGGTCCTTTGATAAATATTTGCCGAGTTTTATGATTCTCGTAATAAAACTGTTCACCTCTAGATTGCCTTTTTCCCATGGGATGAGATAAAAGGATAAAAATGCTTGGAAGGAATGAAACGATGAATGGTTAGGCAGAAAACATGTTTTTAACCAGTGTTTCTCAACCTCAGCAACTTTAAGATGGGTAAAGTTCAACTCTCAGAATTCCTTGACTGGCTGGGCAATTCTACGGTAGGAGTTGAAGTCCACACATCTTAAAATTACTGAGGTTGAAAAACACTGGTTTAAACTCTCTCAATGCTATTTTATTTATTTAAAATATATCTATGGCTGCCCATCGTAAGCAACTCAGTGGGGCTCACAGCCATAAATCTATGTAATATAAATCTTTAAAACAAATATTTTTTTCTAATCTGGGATTTTGCCATCAATACACAGTATTTGCATAGGATGCTAATTATGATTGTGACCTAATCTAATTTCCTAGGTTTACACATCACATAAACTAACTAACTTTATCTTAACTCCACCAGTGATGATTTATTCTGACTTGCCTACTTCACACAAATTATAACCTGACTAATTTAGGTTTCTTAATAAACTCCCCAGATCATCCTTACATTGTGAGTTAGAAACTATTTTTGGCTTAGCACATCATACAAACCCAGCCTCTTGTAACTGATTTGGTGAACTAAGGTTAAGGAAATCATAGAGGAGTGTGTGAATCTAGTTATTTTATCCTAGGAACAACTGTCAGATGTTTAAAACAATAAAAGAAGAACAACTGGTGGAGTCTTTATCCATAGCTAGACTTATGGAAAGACATTAAAGAGAAGACTGGGCGGAAGAAAAACAAAAGGCTGCTGAAAACTGAATACATCTGCGAAGTATAGTGTGTTTCAGCACCATGTTAATTAATGGTGTCTAGCTCAGATGTCACTTAGTGGTAGCCTATAGGCAAATGTGGGACATGATTAACAGTGCAGACACCTAAG
This sequence comes from Protobothrops mucrosquamatus, assembly GCF_001527695.2. Classification (NCBI taxonomy): domain Eukaryota; kingdom Metazoa; phylum Chordata; class Lepidosauria; order Squamata; family Viperidae; genus Protobothrops; species Protobothrops mucrosquamatus. The sequence continues at coordinate 481,269 of NW_015386665.1, read as the reverse complement.
TGATCTAATCAGCAAGTCTTCACTTAGCCAAAAGCTTTAACTAGGATACTAAGGGGTATCCAAATGTTTCTGATTTCTAAGAAAAAAAAGAAGTGTGAATTAGCTCAAGGGCCCACATGCCCCGCTCCAGCTCTTCAACAGATTTTTGGAAATGAATATTAGCCACAGGAGGCTGCTAATGTGAAAGAAGGGATGATAATTGAGAAGGAGGGCTGTTTCCTCTCCTTCCTTTTTTTTTAACGCCCCCCCCCAAAATCCCTTCTCTTATTGCCCTCCCCCCATACACACATCTTGGACAAAGAAAGAAATATTTAATTAAGACAAGCAGGTCTTGCGGCAAAATAAACTTAGTTATTTTTAACATATGCTGCCCAGTTCCAATTTGCTCCACTCAGCTTACAGAAATATAATTTCATGCAGTAAGAGCGTTCATCCAATTAAAACCACAAGATATGCAGTAGAAACAACATAAAAGACCTAAGTAAAAAAAAAAAAAAGATGTTTTGAGAAGCACCAGAGCAGAGAAGCACCAGGGCTCTGAAAGGCCATTGGCAAGCAGTTACACTTTGCTACACTTCTTTGCTGCTCTCTAGTGGGCCTCTGAGTTTTGCAGCCCAAATACAGGTTTTTACATTTTCAGCCCCTGTAATAAGGAGGGGACTGCCTGATCTCTAAAGGCAAGTTAATCCTGCAATGGAAAAAAAAATAGAATGACAGTTTGATGATCAAGGATATGCAAATATTGCACTGTACTTTCCCTTACCCTAGTGCAGGTAATCCTCAACGCGGAACCAGTAGATGAGCAATCATTTGAAAACTGGTCTCTCCCCCCCCCAAAAAAAGCTGCTTATGACTCAGTTTTGGAGTTCTAAAGGCTGCACACACCCTCGTGGTCACATGACCACATTTCAGATGGCTCTAAAATCAGCTCACCTTTACAGCTCGTTGAAGCATTGTGTGGTCACGTGACTGTGATTTATAAGGGTTGGGGTTTTTTTGGGCCAGTTTCCAGGCCGTTTGGCTAGCTTTTAGTCTCTACGGCCGGTTTCTGGAAAAATCTCCCATAGGAATACATTGATTCTCTTAATGTGTCCACTTCACAATTGCGGTGTTTGCTTAATGACCGTGGTGTTGATTTAATGCCCACCTCAAAAAAAGTTGTAAAATCGGGCTTGGTCACATGAGTGCCTCGACTTACAACGTGTCATGATTTACAATGGAAATTCTGGACTCCATTACGGTCGTGAGTTGAGGAATACTACTTGTGAGTATTCCCCTGGAGATTAGAAGAATATATAAAATTAATATATCCCTGTTTAGGATTCTGGCTATTTTCTTCAGGCAGGATATTTGACCTGTTCCTTCTCCAACTCCCATTTTCCTCCTCATAGCTATGAACAGTAAATGTTGATATTATGGAGCTTTTGGGACTGTTTTTCAAGGCAGGGTTGTTCTGTTTCCAGATCCTGCTAAGGAAGTTGATAATTGAATCTTGCTTCTTGGTGACCTCTCCTTCTTTTAGTAACTTAGTTCTGTCCATAGTCACTACAGATAATCCTCGAGTTACAACAATTCACTAATGACCGTTCGAAGTTACGCGATAACCCCCTCCAAGTATTTACAACACAGTCCTGAAATTACGAATGTTGCAGCACCACAGCAGTTGTTCACCCTTACGAAAGTCCGCAGAGGCATTGCAACATTCATCCTATTCCTCCCCCCCCCCCCCGCTCAGGGAGCAGGCAAAGAAACTGCGGCAGAGGGGAGACAGACAAGATAAGTGAGTCCGGAGCAGCAGGATGGGAGGGGGGGAAGCTGTTGTGGGGAGCATGAGGTATCTCAGTGGGTCGGGGAGGCCTTGGGTGGCCATTCCATCACTACCCCCGTGGCCTTCCTCACCCTGAGATACCTCATGCATTTAACAACACATGCATTCAATTAGTGAATGTGTGGGTGAAAGCAGAGAGTTTTCACGTTGGTGTTATGTGATTCACTGAATCCTCGGGTTACGAATGTAAGTAGCAGGCTCCATTATATTTGTAACTCGAGGATTGCCTGTATTCTGCTTTGCCATGGATAATTGTTCCATTATTTGGCACAGGGACTTATTGTCTTAGCTTTCATTAGTTACAGTGTAGGTAGGTGGATTACTCCTTTCTTGAATTTGGCAGTTCTTGGGGCATTCACAAATACAGTTACCTATATCAGTTGGCAGGGCTTACAGGCCTTTAATTGCTGTCAACCATGATAGTTAATGAACACCAGTTAGAAAAGTCTGTAACTCTTGGCAGGTCATGCTAATCATTACCAAATGCTTGTTAACTTTCAGACAAAGAGAGGGTATAATATGCTCTTATTTATTTTATGTGACTTTTATGTGTACGCCAAAACTGGCACTGGAATTAAAATAAAACATTTAAGTAAACATCCATTTAAAAATAACCACATATTCAAAAAGAAAAGAAAAGAAAAATATTTCCATAGTATAATCAGTTGTTACAATCTGACTATAAAGGGCATAGTATGGGTGACTTTGCTCTTTTGTTACAGTTCTGGGGGTATATAACCCATAATCTTGAGTAGTTCAAGACTCTTTCATTATTCCTCTGGCACGGAACTCAGTAACCTCTGTAGTTGTGCATGCCAATAAAAAAATAGTTTGGTGCATCTATTTCCAATCGTTCTGATTCCTTTTTTAAAGTGGCATTTTCCCCACAACTGTCTGATATAGTTGGCAAGAGCACAGATCAAAAGCCAGGCAATCTGCCACTTTGGAGCCCCCAGTTGGTGGTTTCTGCCCATGCCTTTCTTCTTCCCTTATCCAGAACTCATTTGGAGATACCAGATTGGGGTGAGATTGTAGGGAAATGTTTGTGGGGGGGAGACTCTGCAAGAACAAGACCAGGTGAGTTGTGACTGAAAGGTGAGTTTCCAGTTCTTGCCACCTGACTCTGCAGGAGTGAGTAACAGGCACTGGAATATTTGGATGCCAACTTGCACAGTTGTGCAGTTAGTGCACAGAGGAGATGGGGGACATCAAAGAATTGTTGCCTACTGTCTGTGATCTGTCCAACCTAACTGAATGTGGTGTGGTGTGGTGTGTCCCTGAATATATTCCCACATCAGGACTGGATGACACTGCCATGATCTTCCCACCATGAAAAACAAGGGGGGAGGAGTAAGATGATTCCTGTGTCTCCACAGGGCAATGAGCAGCTGTGCTAATGTTTGTAAGTGAAGTGGCACTTTTGTTTTTTGACATGCATATTTGTGCCTGAATAAACCTCTGGCTGCTGACCAGAGCTGCCCAGAAAATTTTCCAGCTGCATCGAGGAGGGGGGGCTTCAGGGACAATAGATTGTTTCTTGCCAACTTCTGTGTTTTGAAAGCAAGGGGAATTGACGGCCTTGCATGCCCCAGTGTTGTTCATGCATATGTAGTGTGATGTGTGGCAGATAATAATGCCTAGCGTGGACGCTTTAGTTTTGAAAGGAGAAGATAAATAAGAGAGAGGACAGGAAATTCCTCATTGTTGCTGCAGTTTCTTGGCCCTTTTTCTCACCACCAAAGCATTTTCAGTCCCCTCCTCTCCCAGCACCGAAGCTGCTCTATCCAACTTATCTACCAGGAAATGGGGGAGATTCTGAGCTCCATCAGTACAAGCACCTCACAAGTAAGTAGCAGGGCCGCCAACTCTTCAAGCAAGCCAAGTACCTCTTTATTGACAACCACAGGGTGAGGGAAGCTTCAGCTGTTTATGTTGCACAAAGAAAAGATGCACATCTCACAGGGACTGTCTTCTGTAGCTAGAAGCAGATTTAGCATTTGGCTTGATGTTTATTTGCTCCTGACTCCTGCTATATTTTCAACCTTGTCGTGTTCCTGACCAAGTCTCTGGTTCTTCCTTTGGCACTGCAGTGCCATGACTGGTGACATTTTTCCTACACTTTGAAGGCAGAGAACAGCAAAACCAAAAGGTTTGCCATATATAGGTTGCAAAATTCTTAATGTCCTCTAGATGGCAGCAAACCATCCAATTTTTCTATATCTGCTGTATCTCGTTCTCGTTTGGACTGTTACATTCCAGTTAGGTACTGGATAGTAGCACTATGGAGGACCCAGCCAAATTGCTCTGCCTATCCATGCTGAACTTTCATTTCCAGAACAGCATCATCTTGTAGTGATTTGGAACAGATGCAATGGAGGCAGAGTAGCAATTGACAACGGAAGTAGCAAATTTCATGCCGGGATAGTTTTCTGCCAAGTCAAGAATGGGTAGATAGCACCCTAACCCAGCAGTGGGAAAAAGTCCAGATACATTCTGTAGGAGAAATGATATGGCTGTAAGAGGCTGTTCAGGGAGCCAGAAAGAAGTGGGTGATCATTCAAATCAAAAAGAAAAGAAAAAGTCAGGCTAAGTGAGAGGAATCTGCTTCTTTCTAGTTGCTAGAGTTCTCGAAGCTAATATTCTGGCAACTCTCTTTTTACTACAAGAAGTTCTTGAAAATTGTGAACTAGTTCACTAAATCTTAAAAGCAGAGTCTCCTTTCAGCTAACAAGGAATGGCTGTTGTGATCCATTATTGCTGTCTGAGCAAAGAAGAGAAGAGCAATTTGGCAACTTACATTGCCAACTTCAAGGTCTATTCACAAATGGCAAAACAAAAGGTGTGGGTGGATGTGCACATCCGAAAAGGATAGATCTTTGTCCACTCTGAGGATAAAGATTTCAGCTGAACATGAATATTAGCATAAAATAGTCAATAATTAGAGAAATTTAAATATTTCCCTTGGTAAAAGAAAGTGAATGTGAATGGATGGATGGATGGATGGATGGATGGATGGATGGATGGATGGATGGATGGATGGATGGGTAGACAGGTGGATAGGATAGATGGCTTCCTCCCAATCAGAAGGAAAATTGTTATCATTTTAGAAATGCCAGGCAATTGTTTAATGCAACTGTTTGTAGGGAAACAACATTTCTTATGCATAATCTGAATTAATATAATCATAAGGGCTTGAAATATTATGGGCATTGGGTGTTCAGTGGAGAATTCAGACATTGCACAAAGCCATAGTGTAGCTCATCGGATTTTGTTCAACGGGTCATGGCTAAAACAAATCAAGGATTATCGTGAGCAGAATTTCCCAGTTACTTCTGCTGTCAACAACTCTGAGTACACAGGATAGATTCATGGAAACAAAGACTGGATGATTAGTGGGCTATGGTAGCGTGAACACATCCCCTTATTGTCAAAGGAAACTATGCTAGTAGAGATGTTTTGAACATTTGTCTTACTAGGGCTACCTTCTCTGGGCTGCAAAAATCCAGACCACCACTAGATGTCAGAAAAATATTAGGGCTTCTATACAGTAGAAACTGTAGATGCTGTCATCTAATGCAGTGGTTCTCAACCTTTTTAATGCCGCGACCCCCAACTGTTCGTAAGTCGAGGACTAAACCGGTCGTAAGTCGAGGACTAAACCAGTCGTAAGTCGAGGACTACCCAACTGGTCGTAAGTCAAGGACTACCCAACTGGTCGTAAGTCGAGGACTTTCCCTGCCCGGGAGTGCCACGCATGCGTGGTTCCACCCCCTGCGCCGGCCGAGGCGTAACTGGCAAGCGGCAGAGACGGAGCAGGCCGACCACCAGCTGGCCCAGCTCAAGGGAGGTAAGGCACCTGCCGGAAAAGGGGGAAAAATGGCGACAGCCTTGCTTGGCGACCCCCGTGAAATGGTCGATCGACCCCAAATGGGGTCGCGACCCATAGGTTGAGAACCGCTGATCTAATAGTTATTTGGATTTTTATAGCCCAGAGTGGGTAGCCTTAGTCTTACATACTCATAGCAAAATTAGCATGTTGATTCTTGTATCTATTAGCCTTGATCCTTCTATCAATACATAATGCATAATGAAGTTAATAAGATTTATATATGAAAAAACATACATAAGATTAAACATATATAACTATCCAAAATGGCACCATCCATCTGTAAGAAGGAGAGTCACTTAGGTGAGTTGGGCAGTATAGAAATGTGATGAATATACAAAATAAATCAATAGAATGTGAAGCTAAAAATATAACTCAAGTTCCAGAGATAAAAGAAACCCAAGGTAGTGGCAGCAGATCATTACAAAATAATTAGATGTGGAATGAACATGCTAAACAGGTGTGGAATGTTGACTCTGAAAGAAAAATATATTGAATGAAATGGAATATTCTGCAAAAGAGCACATCTGGCTTGCTGGCAGGAATGGTGAACGTGAGCACTTGTTTATACTTTGAGCTAAGCTAAGCTACTATGCTAACTCCCTGATTCTGTTGATACCAAAACCAAACAAAAGCTTAAATCTTGACTTGACTTGATTCAAGGATTGAGCATTGTGCTTCTCTTCATTTTCTCCACTTTGCCGTTAAAAGTTAAGTTGCACAAGGAAAATGGTTCACCCACAGGATACTTCGCTGAGACATTGTTTATGCTAAAAGAGAATGCTTTCAGCTCTTACCTTTTCAGAATTCCAAGAATGCAGGAGGAATTGCAGAGGTGAACATTCTGACCTTTTGTTGCTATATCTGCTTAAATCTTTGGCAGCAGTAAATAAAAAGACTGCTCAGCTTCTTTTGAATATTTTTCCCTACCAGAATATAATCTCTGTACAGAACAAATATCAAACTTTATATATCATTTTGTGGGGGGGAAAGGTTTCAGTATTTATTTTAATGTCAGTTTGTGTGTTAGGCCCACTGCATGCTCTACAGACCCAAAATAATGCAAATGCAAATAAATAAATAAATAAATAAAATAAGCATGTATACATCCAATTTTTTGATGGTATGAAAGGGGGTAATTGACTTGGCTCTGATATGGGCTCTTCCTACTTTTTTTATGAGATGTGATTTTATGCACTCATACAGAATTCAAACAGAGTTGGAAGTGACCTTGTAGGTCACCTATTCCAACTCCCTGCTCAAACAGGAGACCCTCTACCATTTCTGACAAGTAGCTGTCCAGTCCCTTCTTGAAGGCCTCCATGATGAGGCACCCACAACTTCTGGAGACAAGCTGTTCCATTGGTTGATTGTTCTCATTGTCAGAAAATTTCTTATTTCTAGCTTGAAGCTCTCCATTGTTTCCCATCCATTGTTCCTTGTCTGGCCTTCAGTTGCTTTCACACCAGTAGTTGGCTATATTTTAGAAGAGTCAACCGGTGTGGCTTGAAAAATAATGGAGCTTTCAAGCATTTCCAGGCATTTTTGTTGGGCAAGATATTATAAAAAATAAGGATAAGAATGAAGCAAAAAAATTAAAAAAGTTAGGCCCTATCAAGCGGTTTAGCCATGACGTCTGTCAGTCCCAGGGTAGGAAGTTTAGGGATGAACACATATTCATTGTTGGCATCAGTAACATCTAGCTAGCATCAATGGACAAAAGAAAAGTTTAGTCCACATCCTGAAAACAAAATTTCCCATATGTCTCCTGTCATGATTGGAAAATACAGTCTCTCTCACATGGCCGAAAACAAACAAAAACCAGAATCTTTATTTAAGACAAACCGGACATTAATTTGCCCATGGAAAAACATGACTATGAATCTTTTTTATAGAATTCATGTTTCCCCATAAGGAGAAACTATCGCCGAGGAGAAAATCATCATTTGAGAATTGGTTTTCAGAAATAATACCCATCTCATTTACATCTTCACTTTTGTGGTGAGTACTCAAGGAGCCTAACTTATAAAAAAAAGGGGAGTATATAAAATATTAAAACAATTACAATTAACACAAATATAAGCATTATATTAGAATTAAGATTAGAAGGAACAGCAGGGAATGTTCTGTCCTGTGCCAGCAATATGGACTGCTAACAGCAGAAACATCTTCCAAATAGCTTTTCCTGAGCTGTTAATAGCTGGAGAAATTCAAAGTGGGAGAGGCGAGGCAATGTCTGCCCCTAAGCCATTCAAGGCTTTAAAACGTAACACCTTAAATTGTGTCCAATGCAATTAGCAATCAGTACAGATTTTTTAGTATGGGTTATTCTTGACTTACAATTGGTCACTTAATAGAATAGAATAACAGAGTTGGAAGGAACCTTGGAGGTCTTCTAGTCCAACCCCCTGCTCAGGCAGGAAACCCTAAACCATTTTTTGGCAAACCTTACCAATTGTGAACCGTTGGTTCACTTAATGACTATAATGTTCACTTAACAACTGCAGCAACCATTTTACGATTACATTTGCTTAATGACTGTAGGAGATGACCAGGCTGAGTCCGAGGGCAGGGTCAAATGCATAATCAGTCTGGAGTCCCTACATCCTCAAAAGAAACCTAAGTCCAGCCCTCCTTGAAGTTCATTGACTCTTACCTGGCACCAATCTGTCTAGACCTTTAGTAGATCAGATTCCTATGTACAGGTTGCATGGAATAACAGCATTTTTGAACGCTATCCTGGCTTCTGATTTCTTGCATTTGACAATGACTGCTACAAAAAAGGTCATAAAATTGGGTCAGTTACGTGACCAACCAGTTTTATGACTGTCACAACTTACAACCACAATGAGCAGGCTCCATTACAGCCATAAGTAAAGTCAAGGACTACCTATATTGGATACCATAGGATCCTTGAATTCAAGCTCTTCCTCAATGCTGTTCAATCTCTATTCGAACACATCCAAATTTGTGAAGCTTAACACCACTTGGATAATTGGTTCCATTGTTGAAGTGCTCTAATTATCAAGATGTTTTTGCTAACATTTGATTACAGTCTGTCATCCAGTAACTTAAATCCATTATTTGGTGTCCTGCACTGCTCAAGGAGAGAAAATAGATCTTGATGTTGTTTTTTTTGTTTGGTATCCTTTCAGATTTTCAGGAGCGCTGCCACTGAAAAGTGTTATTTAACACCCCTCCCCTCCAACCTACCTATCTTTTCTTCTGAAGACTAAAATTTAACCATGTCTTTCAATCTCTTGTAGGAATTAGTTGTTAGTTCCCTAAATATCCTCTTTGTCTTTTCCTGAACCTATTCTGTTTCTTTGAATCCTTTTAAAAATGAAATAAACAGAACTCGACATACTGTACTTCCAGTATTCTCTAAAGCAGGCAGAACAAAATTGTACAATTACTTCCCACAATCTGGAAGCTCTGTAATTATTGATGCATTTGTCTTTTTTAAAAAAATCACACTGCTGACTCATACTTATTTTGTGATTAATAGTTCTTCCAAGAACTTTTTCATAAGTGCCATTTCAAACTAGGTATTTCCCTCCTTCACTTTAATGCCAAAGTTTACATTTGTCTCTCTCTTAAATTTTATTAGCTACCTTCAATGTATTTCTCTGACTTACCAAAATCATTTTGAATTTTATTTAAATCTTCTAAAATATTAACTATTCCATTTAATTCAAAATTCACCCTAGAAAGAGTGCAGAGAAGAGCAATAAAGATGATAAGAGATCTGGAGACTAAACCTTATGAGGAACCTAGTTAAAGGAACTAGGTATGTCCATCCTAATGAAGAGAAGGATTAGAAGTAACATAATAGCTGTCTTCCAGCACTCGAGGGCAGTCACAGAGAGGAAGGGGTTGACCTACACCTGAGGCAGGGCAAAAAGCAACAGGTAAAAGCTTGTTAAAGAGAAACCCTACCTGGAACTAAGGAGAAATTTTCTGACAGAGAGAGCAATTAACCAATGGAATAGTTTGCCTCCTGGAGTTGTGGGTGCTCCGTCACTGGAGGTTTTCAAGAAAAGATTGGACAGCCATTTCTACGGGTTGGTGTATGGACTTCTGCCTTGGCCAAGGGGTTAGACTAGAACACCTCCAACGTCCCTTTCAGCCCTATGATTCTGTGACTCTAAGGGTAATGTTGTTTCATTAACAAATTTGATCAGCATTCTCCCCCTCCATCTCAGCATGTATTTAGGCAAACAAAGGATATCTATGGCAGCAATATCCTGGAAGTGCATGGCTTTTGTACAGCTTTTTGTTCAGCCCATGTATGATTTTATTTATTTATTTAAGATAGAAACTGAATTTCCATCAGATGGGGCCATCGGTCTAGATTGAACACTTTATAGAGGGTGGTGTGATTGGTACGGTCAGTGGGAGGGGCAGATATGGCGGGAGCAGAGGACCATATCGGGTTTTGGGAGCACGCACACGCTGCTTACAAGCTTGTGGATGCTCCGATCCTCAGGGCTCTACTCGGCTTCCAGGGACTTTAGATCCTCGGGCCCGGGATCATCGGCTGATGCTATGCAACGCCAGGTCCG
>NW_015386665.1:468770-470600 GCF_001527695.2 Protobothrops mucrosquamatus | reverse complement strand
TCACTCCTTAGGATGGACTTCCGGACCACTCCCCCCCACCGCAGGGAGACGGAACTGCGGAGATGGTTCCGTCCCAGGCGCCTGATGGACCCGGAGAGGTTCCTGACGGAGCTTGGGCCATATCCGGAGGATCTAGTCCACGACTCGGCTGAAGATCTGGCGGCGGCCTGGGATGTGGCCGCAGCCGCAGCACTGGACCGAGTCGTGCCGTTGCGGCCTCTGACCCGACGCAGATCTCAACAAGCTCCTTGGTTTACCGAGGAGCTGAGAGAGATGAAGCGCCGGAAAAGACGCCTAGAGAGCAGTTGGAGGGCTACCCGAATCGAATCTGACCAAACACAGGTAAGGATGCATGTTAGATCCTACCTTGTGGCAATGAGGGTGGCGAGGTCCAATTACTACTCCACCCTCATTGCGTCATCAGATAATCGCCCGGGCTCCCTCTTCAGGGTGACCCGCTCTCTCCTTCAATTGAGGGGGGGACCCCCTGGTGGGGAGGGCTGAGGATTTTGCTCAATATCTGCATGACAAAGTTGCTCGGATCCGAGAGGGTTTGGACTCCGACTGGGTGGCCCCGGGGGAGGAGACGGGAGCAGGTCTTGAGACTATTATATGGGAGGAGTTTGACTCTGTGGCTCCGGAGGACGTGGACAGGATCCTGGGGAGGCTGAATGCAACCACATGTTTACTGGATCCGTGCCCCTCCTGGCTGGTACTGGCGGCCCAGGAGGGTATACGAGCCTGGCTCCAGGGAATTATAAACGCTTCTCTACGGGAGGGTGCCTTCCCCGTGGCCTTAAAGGAGGCGGTGGTGAGGCCCCTCCTTAAGAAGCCTTCCCTGGACCCAGATGTATTGGCTATCGCCCGGTCTCCAACCTTCGCTTTGTGGCGAAGGTTGTTGAGAGTGTTGTTGCGCAGCAATTCCCTCGGCACCTGGAGGAAACAGTCTATCTGGACCCGCTCCAGTCGGGTTTCAGGCCAGGTTACAGCACGGAAACGGCATTGGTCACGTTGGTAAATGATCTCTGGAGGGCCCGGGACAGGGGCCATTCCTCTGTCCTAGTTCTTTTGGACCTCTCAGCGGCTTTTGATACCGTGGACCACGGTATCATGCTGCGGCGTTTGGGTGAGTTGGGAGTGGGAGGCACTGTTATGCGGTGGTTCTCCTCCTTCCTCACTGATCGCACGCAGTCTGTATTGGCAGGGGGACAGAGGTCGACCCCAAGGCCCCTAACTTGTGGGGTGCCACAAGGATCGGTCCTCTCTCCCCTTTTGTTCAATATTTATGTGAAGCCGCTGGGGGAGATCATTCGTGGCTTCGGGGTGGATTTCCATCAGTACGCTGATGATACTCAGCTGTACATTTCCACCCCAGGCCACTCCAACGATGCCCTTGACGTGATGGCCCATTGCCTGGAGGCCGTAAGGGTCTGGATGGGGAGGAACAGACTCAGGCTCAACCCTTCCAAGACCGAGTGGCTATGGCTGCCGGCGCCTCGGCATAGTCAGCTGATTCCATCGTTGACTATAGGGGGCGAAATTCTGCCCCCCTCGGAGAGGGTACGCAACCTGGGGGTCCTCCTGGACCCACGGCTGACACTGGAAGACCAGTTGTCGGCCGTGACCAGGGGGGCGTTTTATCAGGTATGCCTGATTCACCAGTTGCGGCCTTTTCTGGACCGGGACGCCTTGCGCACAGTCACCCATGCTCTCGTCACCTCCCGCCTGGACTACTGTAATGCTCTCTACATGGGGCTTCCCTTGAGGAGCACTCGGAGGCTCCAGCTAGTCCAGAATGCGGCCGCGAGGGCGGTGTTGGGAGGGACTCGT
>NW_015386665.1:448687-468725 GCF_001527695.2 Protobothrops mucrosquamatus | reverse complement strand
CTATTCCAACAAGCAGGACTGGCCTAGGGGGAGATTTTTAATGGGGTTTTAAAAATAATTTTAAATTGACACAGGCCACATCAAATATTTTATTTTAATTATGTTTTAAAGTGGGTATCTCTATCTCTGTATTGTTTTTATTAGGCTGTCAGCCGCCCTGAGTCCGCAAGGAGAAGGGCGGGATAAAAATCCAAACAAAAAAAAAATTATACCATTGTTGAAAATAGCAGTCATCTTGCCCAGAACAATATGCACTAGTATATCTACAAGAGTATATAAATGGAATACCTTAAGTCGGTTTGTGAAAGCATGCAGAACATTTCAACATCAAAATATTCTATCTTGTTCTGACTTTGAAAGCGCTATTCCAATTTGGGATTTTAAAGAGTTTTGATCTTATATGTGCATCTTTTCTATTGTTCTTTCAACTTTATAGTGAAAAATCAGTGTCAACGCTGCTAACATTGGATGTTCTTGCTTTGACAACATATGAAGATGCAGCCTTTTTCTTTCTTATGCTTTACTCTTAGAATTAGATGATGCTGGGGGAGGAGGCGGAATGTGGTGGGAGTTAGTTAGACATAACAATATCATACTAGTGTGTGAAATAAGAGATAAGCATTGGCGGTAGCAGAACAGGAGGGAAAGCCTGCATTTCAAACTAATTGGACAATGTGATTTATGACTGTTAATTGAAGGAGGGAATTGTGCTTTGATACTATGTGCTCAGGGGAGGGGAATCCAGTTTTTGGCTTCAACTATGTTAGTGCCAAATCATAAAGATTCTTTAAGGTAAACAATCCCTCAAAGTTCTTTGAAGAATTTCATCTGTCGGAACCATGACATTAAGCCAAAACCTCCAAACCTTCCAAATTATTTAGGGGTCCTGAGCCCCAGTCGCTATCCCTAGACTTGGGGGATAAGCTGGCAAAGATTCAGGGAAGATTTTATCATGAAGGGAAACTGTACTTGCCTGAAGCCCTCTGCCTTAATGCTCTCAAACATAGCCATGACGTAAAATAGGCTGGACATTTTGGATATCTAAAAACTCTACATCTCATCCGCCAGCAATTTTGGTGGCCGGGGCTAAAATGGGATGTGGAAAACTATGTCAGGAGTTGTACTGTATGTGCCACCATGAAAAGAATTCCAGGGAAGCCCCCTGGATTACTGCATCTGGTGGCAGACCCTTCTCAACCATGGGAATAAATAGCTATGGACTTTATAGTAGACCTACCTGAGAGTAGAGGAGAGACTGTCATCTAGACTGTGATAGACTTGTTTTCGAAGCAGGCTCATTTCATCGCCTGCAAAGGACTCCCATCTGCCCAACGACTGACTAAATTGTTCCTGAAACATATCTACCGTCTGCATGGAGCCCCTAAACGAATAATTTTGGATGGGGGGGTGCAGTTCACAGCTATGTTTTGGAAGAGCTTTCTTAAATTAATTGGATCATCTCAAGGTCTATCATCTGCTTTTCACCCGTCTACTAATGGGGCCGCGCAAGCCACTAACAAGATGGTGGAGCAAGATCTCAGATGTTATATTTCCTACCAACAAACCAACTGGACCGACCTCCTCCCTTTTGCAGAGGTGGCTTACAATAACTCTGTTCACAGCAGCACTGGCTTCACGCCTTTCAGAGTGGCTACAGGAAGAGTTCAGCCCAATACCTGAATACCCTCAAGCGCCTTCCGCTTCTCAGACACTTGATCAATGGGTGAGGGGGTGGGAAGAGGTTTGGAAAGCCATGAAAGCTGCTTTAAGAAAGGCTTCCGAGACTTATAAAAAGCAGGCAGATAAAAAGAGAGCCCCTCAAAAAACATTCCAAGTTGGGGAAAAGGTTTATCTGTCAACTAAATATTTATGCCTTAAATTACCCAGTAAGAAATTAGGACCAAAATTCTTGGAGCCTTTCCCCATCGTAAGGATCATCAATCCAGTCACAGTAGAATTAAAACTCCCTAGGCTTTTAGGAAGAATTCACCCTGTCTTCCATTGCAGCTTGTTGAAACCTTTGCGAGAATCCACTTTAAGACCTCCCCCCAAGAAGGCACTCAGACCCCTTGTAGTGGCAGGTCAAACTCACTATTAAGTAAAGCGTATTCTTGATTCTAGAATTTTTAAAGGGAAATTGCAGTACCTAGTACAATGGAAGGGATACTCGCTATCTGAAGCCACTTGGGTGAAATCTAGCGATGTGGAAGCCAACAGACTCATCAAAAGGCTCTATAAGAAACACCCTAACAAACCGAGAGACAGTCCCTAACATCTACTTTTGTTTCCCCCATAGGATCTGTCCTTTTTGTAAGGAGGACGGATGTCAACGCTACTAACATTGGATGTTTCTGCTTTGACAACATATGAAGATGCAGCCTTTTTCTTTCTTATGCTTTAACTCTTAGAATTAGATGATGCTGGGGGAGGAGGCAGAATGTGGTGGGAGTTAGTTAGACATAACAATATCATACTAGTGTGTGAAATAAGAGATGATAAGCATTGGCGGGTAGCAGAACAGGAGGGAAAGCCTGCATTTCAAACTAATTGGACAATGTGATTTATGACTGTTAATTGAAGGAGGGAATTGTGCTTTGATACTATGTGCTCAGGGGAGGGGAATCCAGTTTTTGGCTTCAACTATGTTAGTGCTGAAGCTATGCTACTTCCATAAAGATTCTTTAAGGTAAACAATGCCTCAAAGTTCTTTGAAGAGTTTCATCTGTCGGAACCATGACACACAATTTCAGGAGGCAAGATATTCCAACTTGTGGGGACAGCAATCAGGTAAACACAATCAGGGAGACACATACTGACTTTACTTTTTTTACTTTACATGTGGTAGGGATCTTCAGAATATCCTCTCCATAAGTATGCAAGGAGAAGACTAAATCTATTTGGGAGAGACAACCCTGGAACAATTTTTCTACAACTTAAAACACTTGATTCTTAACTGTTTTCCACAATCCATTGAATGATAGCTGATTTTTCACATTATCAAACACTCTTGGAAGGCATGGAAATACCAGCTAATTCAAGCTGATTTGACAATGTCTTCAACTAGCTCTTACCAATACTTTAAGGTCCTTAAAGTCTGGATGAGAAGCATCTAAAATGAAGGAGGGATTTTTCACATACCTGCAATGTCTTTGTGGATTGATACCCTGTCTAGTTAGATTATCTATAATATTCAGAACAAAGCAGTTTCATTATAGTAGAAGCCAAATATGACAATAGACAATGAGCGCCAATCCTTCCCTATTTCCGCATCATAATCTATCTGCATGATCCATCTGCAATATTTAGAGATCATTTATAATATAGTGCAATATTATCAAGTTTGTCCATTTTACCAGAATCACTTATGTATTCTCATATAAAGGTATTCCTATACGTTCATTGAGTATCAGAGGGTGAAAAAGAGAATTATCATCTCTATTTTTATTGGCCTTGTTAGCCTGTGGTTGCTAATGCTATTGATATTGTAAGAGCAGGAAATTGTGTACTGGACCAATATCATCCTGTGGTTAAATTTGGAGGCACTTTGTAATGCCTTAGTGTATTTTTCTAGGATTACATGAGATCTGAAGACAGATTGTATCATAAAAATCAATGAAATATTTATTTTAAGAGCGGAGGAAATGCTTCCCAACCCAGTCCTGGAGTGAAATGCATCTTTTATTATTCATCCATATATCTTTGTTTTCCTGGTAATCAATCCAGGATGTGTGAATACATTTTACAGTATATTTATTTTAGAATAATCACTTTCCCACTCTTGTGTTGGCATGTGATGCAATTAATATACTTGCTCTCAATTTGTTGCCAAGTGAAGAGTAGAGCTTTTTGGCTTGATGCTTCTAAACCAGAGAAATATGCTATTATATTTTACTTATTATTAACTGCTCTTGGGCAGTTGACAATAATATAAACAAATCCCAAATGTTAAAGCGTATATTGAAAAATTAATGTTGGGTTATTTCTATACCTCAGTGAGATCCACGAGTCACTTTCACTGCACAAATTGCTTTGCAGAGATAAATCAAAACTGCTTGTACACTGATGGCAATACAATCATGAAAGAATAGACTGACATTTCATGTGCAGCAATATACTGTTGCTTTGTCCCAAAGGTGATTTTTCAAAAGGCAACTGGACTTTCTTTGTTTTCCTTGAAGACGTTTCGTTTCTCATCCAAGAAGCTTCTTCAGTTCTGTTGTTCTGTTTAGTTGTTTTGTGTTGTTTATCAATCTGAGGTAGTATCTGAGGTAGTACAACCACAAAATTGTACGAGAGCCTTAACCAAAATATAAATGAAATATACAGTATAAGACTAGAGAGAAGCTGCAAATACTGTACCACAATCTCATGGAAAATAGCTGTATTATAACTATAAACTGTATTATAATTATAAATATCTATATAATAGCAAGATAATTTACAGAGGATTCCACAGTTTTGCCATAAATCTGATTCTGCAAGTGTGGCAATTGGAATAAATTCTAAAAATGTCAGTAAATCAACTGATAGTTTATTTGTCAATCGCGCTTTTATGTTTAAAGGAGTCTATTCTGCCTGTATGCCTTTTCTGTTTAATATTAATGACTATGTTTTAATTGAAATGATTTAAATAGAGAAATAAGACTACTCAGTTTTGAGATCTGCATCTACTTTTGGGCACAATTTAACAAATACACTATTGTTATACTGGAGAACCTACAGCAGTGATGGCGAACCTTTTAGAGACCGAGTGCCCAAAAACCGTCCCGCCCCGCTGCTCTGCCCCCGGCCTGCCCGGCCCCACCCACCCCGCCTCACAGGGCCACTCGCTGCCTTCATGGCCCACCATAGATTGTCCAGTGGCCCTGCAGTGCCATGGCAGCCACACCTTCTGCCCGCGCCTTGCAGCAACATCTGCACGTGACAGGGCACGAGGGCGGAGTCTTGTCCCTGCTGCCATGTGCTTGGCTGCGCTGCTCTGTGCGGACCGCGCCTGGGGGCAACTCTCCTGCGGGGGAGGCTGCTGGTGAGGAGGGGGCCAGAGGGGGAGGCGGGGCTGGGACAACGGTGCGCGTGCCCACAGAGAGGGCTCCAAGTGCCGCCTCTGGCACGTGTGCCATAGGTTCGCCACCACTGACCTACAGTATACATCTTGTTTTAATTTGAAATGCTCTGAAGAAGAGTTCAGTTGAGCTGTTGTTTCCCTGCAGTCCACTAAGAGATGGGGAGAAAAGAAAATGTCAGAAAGTAGAATAGAAAAAAAGAGGATTTTCAGAAAAATAACTCTTGTGACATCAGAAATTAGAGGTCCTTGGCCATTTTGGATTCAAATCCCTCCTTTGGTTGGCTTCAGTTCTGTTTTCATGCAATCCCATGTGGTTCCTAAGAGGAAAAACTGCCTACTTTGCATTAAAGAGAACTTCTAATAGTGGCTTCCCTATTCTAAAAATATCTGTGTTTTTAATCTTAAACAAGATTGACCTTGTAATCTGTTAGACATATTCAGAAAAGCTTATAAGCGAGAAGATTATGCTTCTAAGGCTTAGAAAGGGAGTGCAAGTTCAACAACTTATTTCCTTACATCAGTTTAGCCTGTTTTTTAAACAAAACAATTCCCAGAATGATTCACTAAGATGAGTAGAATGATAGTAGAATGATAGTCCTTGAGTTTGCAAGTTAAAGGTAATATAACACATAACAAAAAGAAAAGAATGGGGAAGGGATAATGGAAAAATAAGATCAGAATCTATTTTGTAACTTGCTGTTCTAAACAATGACCAATTGGAAGAAACAGGTAAGGAAGATAGACAGAATTGCTGGAGCTAAATGTCCATTACATATTGGCCAGATGTAAATCATCTCTTAGAACAGGGCTTTTCAACCTTTTCACCCATTGTACCACTTTTAGGATATGGCAATATCTGAGTACTACCTGTCGCCTAGCAAGGTGTCAAAAACTTGATGACCCCCTCAAAAAAGGAAAAAAGTGATAAAGTACAGGTAATCCTCGACTTACAACAGTTTGCTTAGTGACTGTTTGAAGTTACAATGGCACTGAAAAAAGTGGCCCCCAAGCCACAGCCGAGCAAGACACCTGCTTGCCCGCCCGGCGGCGCTCTTCCTCCTGTTCGAGGTTTCCATTGTTGTAAGCATTTCTGATTGGCAGCGGGGGTGGGGTGGGGGGTGTTTGGTTTTTATTCCCCCGTCTGCTGGGTGGTTGCAGCAGGTTTTGGTCACTTCACATGACCCTGGGACACTGTGACGTCATAAATATGAATCAATTGCCAAGCATCTGAATGTAAATCACAAGACCCTGGAGATGCAGCAGCATTCCAGCTGATCGGCGCTTCTTCTGGGCTCAGCAGAAGCGCCAGGATCAGCACCGAGCTCCAGCTGGAGCCTGGCGCTGATCCTGGCGCTTCCGCTGAGCCCTGACAGCCTTGCAGCTCCAGCCATCTCTCGCTCAGGCTTATGCGGTGCTGCCATTGGTTCAGCTCATTCCCCTCCCCCTCTACCACTTTTATAGGATGGTCGCGTACCACCTGCCAGGTGCCAATGTACCACAGGTGGTACCCGTACCACTGGTTGAAAAGCCCTGTCTTACAAGAAGCAACTAAATACACACATTTCTGAATGACAGAGCTGTGTTTTTATTTTGAACATATTGATGGGTAATGCTTTGCTTCAGTCAAAGCATCAAAATGACTCTGGGCAATTAAGCACCAGTTCTTACTTAACTGAAACAGGATGGACAGCATCTGCTCATTCTGTCCTCCCCCCTCTCAATATTCTCAGCCTTGAGATCCTGATTTGAGCGGTGCCACAAAAACCAATCAAAAGGAAAAAGAACATTCAAACCACCCAGAGTTACTTTGAGGCAAGATGGGTGGCGTACAAAATTTATAAACAAACAAACAAACAAACAAACAAACAAACAAACAAATGAAGTTTGCTTGTGTAAAATGCCTTGGTTGGATATGGGGAATGAAATGCACACATCTGAAAAGGAGCTCCTCCCAAACTAGGCTAGCAAGACTATATCCTGTCAGTGGTGAGAGAGGGTGAAACATGTGTAACATCAGTTTCAGACTACAGAATAAATGATGAGTGGTCTTTGCACAGCTTTAATATAGATTGTATACAAATGACAGAGCCCTTTCTATAGCAGCATTTAGATTTTTATGGTGCAAAAATGCAGCACTCTATTTGTATCCAACCAATGTGCAGCCTTTGCTATTTGCCTACAAATATAACCAGAACAAACACCATCCCCTGCGCTGAGTCAATATAAGCTCCATTGATTATAATAACTCCAGGTTTGTGAACTGAAAATGAATAGTTAACAAAGATGACTGAGACTATCTTTTGATAGCATCCCCACTTCCACAGTTAGATGGCATGGTAATATAATTAAAAAAAAAAATTTTATTGTCATTTTGGAGATCTGCAGAGAAAAGCAACTCTTGCTCAGGTCTCAGTGAAACCAGTCATGCCTGCTAAAGTACTTCAGGATTATGGTTGCTGAATCCCCAATTTTACTCTGAAAATCTGAAGGCTCTCATACTGAAGTCAGTAGAAATATATTCATTTTATTAACCTTCCTTCCTTCCTTCCCTTTCCTTTCCTTTCCTTTCCTTTCCTTTCCTTCCTCCTTCTGTCCGCCAGTCTTCTTAATTCCCCTCTGATAGAAGTAAAGTGATCAGGAGATGATTCTGACGATTTTATATAAAACTGTTTCTCCTGCCATTCTCACAGTTCCGGTTGGACAGGAGATGTGACTGCAGCTGTTGAGAGAACTACACCCCACTTTTTGTTTATAACAGGAAATGCTGTACATACTGGGATGGTGAACATGTGATTAATGGACTAAATGTAGACTCCCCTGACCCATTTTTTAATTTCCTGAAAACACTCCCAAGATTATCCTGCCAAAATTCAGCCACAACAACAAATCTGACTGATTGTGGGCATTCTTGTGGATTCTTCTTAAAGAAAATATTACGGGCAAATTGCTTAATACACATATTAAAAAATTATATATATAAAAAACCTGAAAAAGGTTAAAAAAAAACCACTTGAAGTTGATTCCTACATGGAATCTGTGCAGGTTTCTTCATATTATTTGGAAATGGTTTTCCTTTTTGTTTTTCCCAAAATAGTAAAAAAAAAAAGTGCCTACCCTAGGTACAATTGGTTATTCAGTTTATAGGTAGTCCTCAACTTATTTGTTTAACCACCATTCAAAGTTATGACAGTGCTGAAAAAAGTGACTTATGACAAGTCCTTGTACTTATGACTATTGAATCATCCCCGTTACCTCATCAAAATCCAGGTGCTTGGCAATCGGCATGTATTTACAACAGTTGGAGTGTCCCAGGGTCATGTGATCCCCCATTTGCAACCTTCCCAGGGGACTTCTGACCAGCAAAGTCAATGGAAGGAGCTGGCTTCACTTAACAACCACAAGATTCACTTAGGGACCATGTTGATTTGCTTAACGACTGTGCTAGTAAAGATCATAAAATTGGGCACAACTCACCCAATGACTGTACTGCTTAACCACAGAAGCTTCAGTCCCAAATGTGGTTGTAAGTTGAAGACTGTATGTATTCTGGGTTGACACTGAATTTTAAAATATATACTGTGCAGTTATATTGCTTCCTTCTCTCACTATGAATTTTTTTTAAGGTTACGAAGAAATATAGAAATTGAGTAATAAGACCACAAAAGCAGGAAACATGCAGATGAGCACAACAGTTTCCCCTTGCTCTTACTCTATGTAAGTAGATAGGTCTGTATTTGCCAAGGCATTCTCGTGGAATTTAAATGATCTATAAATCAACAGAGTTAAAAGTATGAAATCCTATAGGAAATGGCTAATTAAAATATTATGAATGCACTATCAGCCATGGGGGAATAGGGGGAGGGAATATGCTACTCCTTCACATTCTTAAATGCTTCCTAAAGAACCAAACTTTACAGGCCTTCGGAAGGCCAATAAGGTGGAAAAGGACAGGACATCTGGTCATCAGGTAGAGAAAGATTGGTGTAATAGCATAAGACAATGGAATAAAACCTTGGTGGCCACTGGTTTCCAATCCCACCTCAATAATGTTGCCTCTGGATGGGTCTTAATATATTACCCTTTCCAGCAATTCCCTGCACCGCAATATGGAGGTTAATATCTTCTTTGTGGATCATATATGAGACTAGCTAAAGTTTTGGCACCGAGCAGATAAATAAATGATTTGAAAGACCAACAAGGAAAAACACTTTATTGTTTATTTTGTTTATTTTAAGATACATAATTGTCACTGGACTTGTGGAGCAGTAGATATTTCTGGGATTATACATATGCTTAAGCTTGAATCCCGAACGTTACTCCCTCTTGCTCTGAGTCCAGCAAATAAAATGAAAGTATTCCAGAAATATTTCTGTTTCTGACATAATCCTTCTCTTTCATGATCTGTATCTAGCTTCACTGATTGTCATTTAGTATAACTATACAATTTGATCCCACCTTTCTGCTAGAAGTACAGTACAGATCCCCATTTATTTAATCCTCTGAATAATTGGGCTGAGAAAGCAAATTTTGCTAGGTGAACTTGGTGGTCAGTTTGAATCTGAACCTCCATTTCACCAGTCCGGGCACAAAACATTAAGCATGCGAAATGTTAAGCAAGTTCCTCTTGAGTTAGCTTTGTCCTGAGGTTTATGTGGGGAAACTATTGCACAAAATTATTCAGCTACTTCTTGTTATCACCAGAAGGAACCTGCGTAAGGAGTTTACTGGATTCTCTCTTTTTTTTTAAAAAATAAATTTTTATTAATTTTTCATTTAAAAAACAGAAACATAAATCTTTTATCACAATATCAACCAAAGAGAATAAAACTAGACAAAACATTCACGGACGTGTCCGGTGTCCCCCTCCTGCACCACCCTCTTCCACTTACCACTCTTTCCTCCTCCCATTCTACCGCCACTCCTCCTTCCTCCCTCTTTCCTACTTCCCTTCCTCACTCAACCATCCCGCCTTGTGCAGTTGGGGTATCACCGGGCACCTCCTTAAAAAATCATACATATAAATCTATAATACAAACCTACCCTTTTCCCCCCTCCCCCCCCCAGGACTTCCCAAAGCTAATCTAGGAAATAAACACACAATAATCCAAATCTATTCAAAACTACTCATTATTACTACACACTAGTATAAACTTGCTATGACTCTAAGATAACATTAAAATACATACAATTTTTTTTAAATATATCAATATTTAATGTACATATTTTTTTTCAAAATTTTTAATCAAAAGCTACATAATAATTTTTCAATTCATACTTTCTCTGAATATAATCTATCCATCTTCTCCACATTGAGATACATTTTTCCTGAGAATGATCCTTCAGGTACGCGGATATTTTTGCCATCTCTGCAAAATATGATACTTTCTGTCTCCAATCATCCATAGTTGGTAACATCTTTTTTTTCCAATTTTGAGCGACTAAGGTCCTTGCTGCTGTTATACAATACAACATCAATTTCATTTCTTTTTGGTCCAAATTATCCATAATACCCAATAAAAATAACTGCGGTATAAATTTTATGTTTTTCTTAAAAATCTGTTGAATATTCCACCAAATCTTAATCCAAAAGGCTTTAACATCCCTACATGTCCACCAAATATGATAATAAGTAGCATCCATACTACCACATCTCCAACATTTTGGTTGCAAATTCGGATACATGCAAGACAATTTTTGAGGGTCCAAATGCCATCTATAAAACATTTTATAAAAATTTTCCCTTAAGTTCTGTGCTTGAGTGAACTTGACATTTCTTACCCAAATTTTTTCCCAAGTTTCTAACTTTATTGGTTCTTGAATATTTTGAGCCCATTTAATCATACAATCTTTAACCAATTCTGCTTCCGAATCAAATTCTATCAAAACACTATAAATTCTCCTAATATGGGCTCTACTTTGATCTTTAATCTGTTTTATCAAGTTCACATCTTCCACCATTAAACCCAATTTTTGATCTATATGCCATCTCTCAACCAATTGAAAATGTAACAACCAGGACTGGAGTACATTATCCTGTCTTAATTCTCTTGACACAGGTGCCTTAATGAAAAAGATGTTGCCCATTTCAGTGATATTTTAAATGCAGCTTTCCCATATACAATATGAAAGATGTAAAACACAGCACGTGAGCCCCTTGCTCATTTAGTACTTTGTAGTATTTGCTTATGTAGAACTGCCTTAACTATTTACAGAAAATTGACAAAGAATAGAGCTTGCTAATTGATCCTTAATGTGATATTGTTCCATCATCTGCTTACTAAAAATTCTTGAGGCGGGAATCAAAATGGGAGCAAGGTTGTATGTATTAGACAATAAGGCTTGGAGGTGATGACGACGACGATATGGTATTTATTGGCTAAAATTGCCACAATATTTATTGGTTATTTCTTGTGTTGGAAATTTACGGTGCCAAGATTTCATTTGTTGGAAACCTAATTGTATGTTTTTGGTAGTAAAATTATAAATAGAGCTTGGCTTCTAGAAGTTTGAGAAGTTTGCCTACTCAAAACAATATTGTATTTCTTCAAAGGGAACTAAATTGGCTGCCAATGTATTTTTGGAGTCTAAGAGCTTATGCTTAGAGTAAGCAATTTAAGTATAAAACACCCATTTCTAAAGAAGTATCTCCTCATCTAGGTTATCATAGTGAGGAGCATCAATTATTCCTCTGTACCTCTAGGCAAAATCCTTGTTAGGCCTTTGGACTAGTTTATAGCTATCATATATTCTCTATTTTCTTGTTAGCTATCTGTGTAGTTACTTTCTATTTTCCATATATGTTTTAAGACATATTCAAGACCATAGAGGGAAGGGGGGTAGCATGAGTGTGTGGGGTAGCACCAGATAAATACTTATGATTCCTGACTGATAAAGAAATGTAAGCAATTTGCAACTCGTACCACATGTGACAAATAGACCGCTGTCAGGACAACCATAATTATTGAATTACAAAATAACAGAGTTGGGAGTTCTAGTCCAATCTCCCGCTTAAGCAGGAGACCTGTACAATTCCGGACAGATGGTTGTCCAATCTCTTCTTAAAAACGTCCAGTGATGGAATACTCACAACTTCTGGAGGCAAGCCATTCCACTGTTGTCACTGACAGTAAATTTCTCCTTAATTCTGAATTGGATCTCTCTTTGGTAACCTATCTGTTACTTCTTGTCCTGCCCTCAGGTGCTTTGGATCCCCTCCTCAGCCCCTCAAATACTAGAAGACTGCTAACATGTCACGTCTAGTTCTCCTCTTCTTTACACTAGACATACCCAGTTCTGCAAGCATTCATTGTATGCTTTAGCCTCCAGCCTCCTGATCATCTTTGTTGCTCTTCTCTGCACTTTCTAGAACACTCAGAATTGGCTCTGACTATATTAGCATATAAGCTGGTTAAAAAAAAAGTGAACAAGCAAACAATCCCTGCTAGTATAGACTAATACCAAATTTAAAGTCACTGCCTTGATTGCCACTAGACTTCCAGGCCTAATTCAAACTGTTGGTCACTATTTTGCTGTCTTGGGATACACAGGGCAATGCCTTGTCAGAATTAAATCTGCCCTTCCAGTCATCTAGGGAGAACCTCTTGAGAATCCTCATTTGTAAGAAATGCATGTCTAGATGAGATAACAGCTTCTCAGTAATAATCCCCCTTCCTCCAGAAGAATGTGTCCTTTATCCCATTAACAAGCAACTTTTCAACAAGCTTTCATCTCCATTTTTTATGATTTAGTATGACTAGCATAGGTATTTTGACTACTGGATTTTGTTATTATGTTCCTGAATTTTGTTTCTGCCGTTGTATGCTGCCTAGAATTATTTGGGATGTGGGCATGTTATAAATACTGTTAAATAAACCACAACAAAGAAAAAAACAACATCTGTCTTGATTCCGGAAGATATGATTTCATTTGGAAAAGATTTGAGATTGATCATATGAAAAGGCAGAGAACATATTGTCTGAAGTGTGAGCAGAGCTGGCTTGCACAAAGAGATAGGAAATACCTATAAAATATACTGCTCACAAAAATAAACGGAACGCAAACCCCTTCAGTTCCATGGTAAAATGTTCCCTTTATTTTTTTGAGCAGTATATATAAAATAGATGTAAAGCTCTTTGAAATGCCTGTAGCCTAGGTTTTACTAAGATTGTAAACCTCTAAATGGCTTGTTTCACTTCTAATAATGGATGGAGAGTGTTACTCTCCTCATGGTAAATAAAATGTCAAAATTAGATGCCATCCTGATTTTTCATTCCAACGTTTCTTAGCCTTTTTTGGACCATATATAATTCATCAATATTTTTATGAGACCTATGATTGTTTCTTTAAAAAAGATTTTAAAAATAAAAATATTGAAATGAAACATGTTTTAATAATTTTTTTTATTTTCCTTTATATTAATATATCAATTACAAATCTCAGTAGCACATATGTACTTAGGATGGTATATTTCTTCAGTGTATGGCATGCCTTTTCTTTTTTTAAAGATTCTTGAAATGGCATAGCATTTAGCCTATTTCAATATACACTCTTGGATGACAAATGAAAATTTACTTTCACAAAGACATATTGAAGGTGATATTCTCTCTGAACTTTCATCCCAAAGCCTTCTAGTGATTTGCTTTTTTCCAACTAATTCAATGTGATGACTACGGAGAAATCTGTCAACATCTTTCCTTTACTTACAGACAAGTTACTCATTTAGCTAGTACATTTGAATAGATCCAAAATACCACCTAAACCCTAAGTTTGCTCTTGGGCCCAAGATGCTGAGAGACACTGTTTTATACCATCTGCAATCAATGCTTGTTTTGTTTTGTTTCTTAATGGAAGAACATAATACATAATTATCCCATCTACCCCTCTTTCTTTCTGAAAAAAAAGTCTAGATGCCAATTTACCACAACAGTGAGAACTGGGCACAGGAAAGTCTTTACAATTCCTCCATAACTCCTGACCATTGACGGTATCAAGTGTCTATTCTTGACTTATATGCGTTATACCACAGACACTGTATTGTTTTAGGCACTAGTTCCTAATGTATTTTTTGTGTCTGCTCTTTCTTATCCCTCCCCATTAGTCCCAGCCTTTTATTAAGCATGTTTATCTGCAGTTCTTTCTTCCTTTGCCTTTAATCATCAGGCTTTCTCAAAGTCTCCAGAGAACAGAGGGGTGTGTCTATTTATAAACTGAATAATAGATGAACACCATGATGCACTTATTCTGCTGTGTTCCCTACAAAAGTACATTATTTTTACATGGCACAATATCTCAACAACTATGTTTAAAGTCAATAAGCCATAAATTAACATCTCAGAAAGCTGATTAAGAGAATGTTCTCCTCTCTCATTAACTCGTATTTATATATTAATGCAGAGAAAAACATGGGTTCCTTCTGTAGTACACATATCAGCTGTATTGCTGAGCAACATACAAACATAATTCATGCAAATGATCACAAATGTTAATATTGTTAAGTGTGGCAACCCTGAAACCCCAAAAATGTAGGTAAGTAATGAAATAGAGGCTGCAATAACAATCACGATAGTTTGTTCAGCTAAGTTCAAAACGACCTTCGTCAACATGCTACCTTTCTGTTGATCGCATATATTGAGGAATAAGGGTAATTTGTCATGTATTTTCATTTTTGTTCACAATATACAATGCTGTGTAGAATTAAAGTTGCTAGTAGCCAAGTATATTCTATTAAAAGCAGAGAGAACAATAGCATGCCAAAGATCATCTAATCTCCCTCCTTCTCTCCCTCTCCTTGCAGCTTTATCTGACTGAATGGATCTATTCATATCCCTGAAGGTCAATTTTGGTGCCATGTTCCATGAGGGCAATTGCATCCAGGTATGCCATATGACTTTGGAGGAATAACAGCTGCACCTGTCAGCACCATTAGATTTGCTCCCATGAAGTAATTAGGAAAAAGAAGCACTGTCACATCCAGCTTCAGAAATAAAATGCATTGCAGAACTGTTTTTGAAATAAAGAAGGTACCTTATCAGATGCACAAGGTTGGATACTCACTAGTGCTACTTGCTAAAAAAAAATGATTAAAGCTGTAACATATTATAATTTTATTTCAAACAACTTTTAGCTTTTCTGTGGGATGGAAAACAGGAAATCTCTATATAGATACTATTAAAGATTCTAACATACTAATTTAGAAGATAAGGAATCCTTTTGTTGCTATTATTAACTAATAAATCCAGAACCCTTTGATCATCTATTGCAAGTGATCAACCACTAGACCCTTCCTTACCTTTTATCCACATCCAGCATGCCTTTGAAGTATTTTTAATTGGGGAAAAAATATCTTCATGAGTAAACAAACAAAAAACCTTTTTTTATAACACTACTGCATTTTTTAATTTTTTTTAAAGTGAACACTCAATCTTCCTTGCTGAAATCAATTATTGGTACTGCCAAGCATTTTAAAGCATGCTCTATGTATCCTAACAAAATAATGTATGATTAATAATATTCAAACTCTATTTTGGCTATTTAACCATGCTTATCTGGAAAGCAGACTACTTTGCAGACACAATTATTGTTAAATTATAGGAACATAAAGACAAGTAAGTAATAATGGAACCAATGATAATGGTTTTTGAATTATTATTGATTTGAGATTTTTGTAAAAAAATAAACAATGAAAATAAATGCATACACATACACAGATTTTCTCTTCTAGGTTTGCAGAAAGCCTTGAAAACCAGGCATGGGATTGATATTGTCATTGTTTATTGCCAAAAGTTTCATTGTCCAATCTTTTCTTAAAAACCTCCAATGATGGAGGACCCACAACTTCTGAAGGCAAGCTGTTCTACTGATTAATTGATCTGTCAGGAAATTACTCCTTAGTTCTAGGTTGATTCTCTCCTTGATTAGTTTCCATCCATTGCTTCTTGTCCTGCCTTCAGATGCTTTGGAGAATAGCTTGACCCCCTTTTCTTATGGTAGCCCCTTAGATATTGGAACGCTGCTATCATGTTGTCCCTAGTCCTTCTCTTCGTTAAACCACACATACTTATATAATGCTTCTTACTGTTTTCCTCTTTTTTAGTTTCATATGCTTCCCAGAGTCCACTGGAGTTGGGAAAATTTATTAAATAAATAAATGTCACAGGATATATTTAAGGGTCTGGAAGATCATCAGAAGGAGAGCCATCTTGGAAATTAGGAATTTCCTAACAGTGAAAATTATTAAGCAGTGGAATAGCTTGCCTACTGAAGTTGTAAGTATCCTATCATTGGAAGTTTTCAAGAATAGAACGGACAACCATCTGTCCATAACCATTTGTTTAGGATGGTATGATGATTCCTGCCTTGGTTGGGGAGTTGGACTAGACCAGGGGTAGGCAACCTTGGCTCTTTTATGACTCGTGGACTTCAACTTCCAGAATTCCTGAGGCAGCCATGCTGGCTCAGGAATTCTGGGAGTTGAAGTCCACGAGTCATAAAAGAGCCAAGGTTGCCTACCCCTGGATTAGACCTCCAAGTCCCTTTCACCCCTATATTTCTATGATTGAAAGAGACATGACAGCATTCCATCCCCCACCTCATCTTCAAACTATAAATAAAACACATAGTAATCATCTTTGCAAAGCTTAGTTGGAAATGGAAATATTTTTGTTTCCAGCTAACCTTTACAGACATGATTTATAGTGAAGACTTGTTCCTCACACGCTTATGTGTTTCAAAAGTGAAAACATCTGAACCACAACTTTGTTTTAGTAGATTCTAATCATCTTGGTGCAGATTATGAATGAAGGTTAACATACACGTGCACTATTCTAATTCTGTCTTTTTAAATTATAATTCTAAGGAATAGGATGGAGTGGAATGGAGTGGAGTGGAGTGGAGTAGAGTAGAACAGAAGAATAGAATAGAATAGAATAGAATAGAATAGAATAGAATAGAATAGAATTCTTTATTGGCCAAGTGTGATTGGACACACAAGGAATTTGTCTCCACTGCAGCAGCTCTCAGTGTACATGCAAAACATGTATCCTACCCTACCCTACCCTATTCCATACAACAGATGAAAGTAATACAGTCATACTACATGGGTAAATGCTTAGACATAAGACAGTACTGTGGGAATTAGATATTCAGCAGAGTGATGATGGGAGGAAAAAAACTGCCTCTGTGTCTATTGTTTTGGCATGCAATACCTTGTAGTGGTGCCCTGAGGGGAAAAGTTGAAACAGTTTATGTCCAGGATGTGTATTGTCTCAGCCCTCTTTCTGACCCATTCAGTATACAGGTCCTCATTGGAAGGCAGGCTGGTTGCAATAGTTTTTGCTGCAGTCCTAAATATCAGATGAAGTTTGTACCTGCCCTGTTTGGTAATTGTACCAAACCAGAGAGTATACAAGTACAAATGACAGACTCAGTAATTTCTGTGTATTGAGTATACAGTTTGGGTGTTTGATATAATTTCCCCAAGCTTCATCTGTTACTTTCTATCTGTCAGAAATCTTATAATCCACCTACAGGTATCGACAGGTACTAGGATGATAGTAGAGCATTTGAACCAAGCAGCAACATAATACATCTCCAGTGATTTGTTAAAGATGTGTGTGAAGATGGAGGCCAGTTGATCAGCACAGACTTTCAAGCAAGAAGGAATTATTCCATCTGGGCCTGGTGCTTTTCCAATCTTTTGTCATGAAATAGGACTCACACATCTTTTTCTAGGATCACAACAGGTAAGGAGCCCAGAGGGATGGAGACAAGAGTAGGAGATTTGGCTATGATATTTTTCAGGCTTTTCCACACATTTGCTGGTTCATTTGCTGAGAACTGATTGCTCAGCTTTTCAGGGTAGCTTTTCTTTGCTGCCCTGATCTCCCTTGTGAATACATTCCTGGCCTGATTCTACAGCATCCTATCTCCATTCCTGTAGGCTACCTCTTTGGCACAATGTAGCTGCTTGAGCTTAGCTGTGAACCAAGGTTTATTATTACTGTATATGTGCAAGGTTTCGGTCGGCACACATATGCCCTCACAAAAACTAACATATGATGTCACAGTATCAGTGAGTTCATCCACGTCCGCTGAGGCAGCTTCAAAAGCACTCCAGTCTGTGCAACTGAGGCAAGCCTTTAGCTTCATCTCTGTCTCCTCAGTCCAAGAGTTCATTGTGTTCTACAGTGAAATTCAAGACTCTAATTCAGTGGTTCTCAACCTTTTTAATGCCGCGACCCCAACCGGTCGTAAGTCGAGGACTAAACCGGTCGTAAGTCGAGGACTTTCCCTGCCCGGGAGCGCCGCGCATGCGTGGTTCCGCCCCCTGCGCCGGCCGAGGCGTAGCTGGCAAGCGGCAGAGATGGAGCAGGCCGACCACCAGCTGGCCCAGCCCAAGGGAGGTAAGGCACCCGCCAGAAAAGGGGGGAAAAATGGCGGACAAAAAAAATGGCGGACAGCCTTGCTTGGCGACCCCCATGAAATGGTCGATCGACCCCAAATGGGGTCCCGACCCACAGGTTGAGAACCACTGCTCTAATTCTAGAGCTAAGGAAGGACTTTTGGCGATTACTGGCAATATTTTTCTAATTCAATCAGATGAATTGGCAACTGGCTCTGATTTAATTTTGACAAGTAGCAAGATCCTTTGTCTTTTATCTCCTCTGTTATGTTCAAACCCACCAAGAGACCTCTTTCACCCTAATCCTGTTCATCTTCAGCATTCTTTTCCTAGCTCAGTGGTGGCGAACCTATGGCACGGGTGCCAGAGGCGGCACTCAGAGCCCTCTCTGTGGGCACGTGCGCCGTCGCCCCAGTCCTAGGCCTTCAGCTGGGTTTTAGAAAACCTTTTCGCTTTAGGCCTCCGCCGTCGTGTACAAAAAAAAAAGGTTCAATCAATCAGTCAATTTCAACTTGTGGGGAAAAAAAGATCTTGCAAAGTTGGAATTGATTGATTGAACTTTTTAATCCCACCCAGTCTGCTGTTACCACCACAGCCATGCCCACCTAATAGGCCACACCCACCAAATGGGCCACACCCACCCGGCACCCGACGATGCATAAGTGGGTTTTGGGTTGCAGTTTGGGCACTCGGTCTCTAAAAGGTTCGCCATCACTGTCCTAGCTCATGCCCTTGCTTTTTGCTAATTACTAACAAGCTTTCCACAGTACAAATTGTTACTCGATTTTATCTTTAAAAAACTAACAGGCATTCTTGTGTATGAGTCCCCTTAAACTTAAAGACAATTGCTTAAAGCATTTCCCACTTGTGATCAACTGTTCACATGTAACTGCTGTAATTGGGTATCATGGAAATGCCTACATTCTACAAAAGAAGTAGGGAATGTATTATTTTTTTATTTTTTTATTTATTTTATTTTATTAATTGGATTTTTACCCCGCCCTTCTCCTTGCGGACTCAGGGCGGCTGACAGCCTGATAAAAACAACTACAGAAATACCCCAAAAACTATCATTAAAACAAAGTTAAAATAAAATATTAAATATTTGGCCTTATTAATTATTAAAATTGCTTTTAAAACCCCTCTAAAAATTTCCCCTTAGGCACACACATGTGCACACACACCACTCAAGGCAATTGTTTCCCCTAACCTTCTCTTTTAGTATTCTCAGATTTCCATTAAGATGTAGCTAGAATCTTTGCGTATATTAAGCATACAGAATTTAGGAACAATACAACTTTATTGACGTAGAATGCTGAATAACCACATGTTCATATCCTCACTTTTCTCTCTTTTTAATTCATTCTTATTCTCTCAGGGCTTAGCATCTGTCTAAAAGAATGGGGAGAATCCCTTCCAAAATAAGAAGTCTCCACTGAGTTTTAATGACTAGTTTATAGTTTACTAATTGCTAGGCAGGAATTGTACAATAATTAATTAATTAATTAATTGCCACTTTTTGTTATTTCTTCCACCAGTTTCCTAATTTCTTAAGATTTTTTCTCTCTCCCCTT
>NW_015386665.1:444441-447765 GCF_001527695.2 Protobothrops mucrosquamatus | reverse complement strand
CAGGGCTTAGCATCTGTCTAAAAGAATGGGGAGAATCCCTTCCAAAATAAGAAGTCTCCACTGAGTTTTAATGACTAGTTTATAGTTTACTAATTGCTAGGCAGGAATTGTACAATAATTAATTAATTAATTAATTGCCACTTTTTGTTATTTCTTCCACCAGTTTCCTAATTTCTTAAGATTTTTTCTCTCTCCCCTTTCCTCTTTGGAATGCACACTCAATATGCTTGCCTCCAGATAATGGTGTCTTTAGGGATTTAATTCCCTTGGTTTTACTGGCACTAACATTTTAGGAAGATACTTTAAATCTTGTCAGAAAAAGAGCTTAATTCATTTTAAGTTCACTAGCCACACTTTGTCCTGAAATCAGAAGTCTCTCTTCAGCAGCCATTAGATTTTTCTAAGTTCATGTTTGCCATGTCAGCTGCTAGCAATAATTCAGTAGACTATCAGTAAATACAGATAAACAGTCTTATGATATAGGGAAAGAGGAAGAAGTTGTTCTGGTTTCTGATATCTACAGAAGTAATGTCTAAAGAATTCCTTCCTCTTTTCTCTCTGAAGAAGCATTAAACAAACCTGTGCTATGTTAATAACACTACTCAGCTGAAAATGGGTATGAAACTGTAGTAATGAAAATCAAGGAATTCAATGAAAAAATGAGACTAAAATTAAATAAAAAGGTACTTTCCCCAATTTAACTTAAAAATTATAAATTGTTTTGTAATTCAGTTCTTTAATTTTTTGATCTATTTCAGCACTTGTGATAACATCTAACCACCTCTATTAATAAGCCTATGAACCAGTAGTGGGATTCAGCCAGTTCGCACCAGTTCGGCAGAACCGGTAGCTAATTTTTTGTTGCCCAGGCCCAGAATGGACTTCCGGATGCAGCATCCACACAAGAGAACTGGTTGTTCACGTATTTGAATTCCACCACTGCTATGAACAAAATATTTCTAAAACAGAATTAAAATGATTCTAGATAAAATCATATTAACCCTGAATAATTTAATGCATAACTAAAGAGGCACCCTCATTACTTCCAATTTTACTGTATTGGGCTTAGATTAGTTGCAATTTTAGAAAGAAAAATAGGAGATTGATATATAACTAGAGGCTTTAAAGAAGCTATTGCAGCATAGGCAAAATGTATAGGTAATCCTCAACTTATAACCAGTAGTTTAGCAATGCTTCAGAATTACAACATTGCTGAAAAAAAATGACTTATGACTAGTGTTTGCACTTACAGCTGTTGCAGCATCCCCATGGTCACATGATCAAAATCTGAGTGCTTGGCAACTGGAATGTATCTACAACAGTTGCAGTGAGGTTTTTTGGCAGTGGTTTATTCTTTGAGTTTGCCTATTTTGCTTCCAGACGTTTCGTTACCAAACTAGGTAACATCTTCAGCGGGACTTTGGGTGAAGTGTCTCGTTCAGTTTTTCTTCTGTTGCAGAGTCACAATTTGCAACCTTCCCAGTCAGATTCCAGCAAGCAAAAGCAATGGGGTAATGCGAGATTCACTTAACAATCACATGATTCAGGTAACAACTGTAGTGATTCGCTTAACCACCATGGCAAAAAAGTTGTAAAATTGGGCACGACTCACTTTGACAACCACCTTGCTTAGCAATGGAAATTCTGGTCCCCATTGTGTTAATAAGTCAAAGACTATCTGTATCATGTTCCTTTTATAAATCATTCAGTGTATTGAACATGGCTGTATATCCAATGTAATTGGACAAAGATGGGTGCACATACCAACCTTGGTCCCTGCCAGGCTCTCTGCCTGATGTGCCTGTTTACATTTTAAAAATTTAATTCAAAATGTGAGAAACAGACATACTTAAAAGCTAACTCCCAGCCTCTAGTATTGCCTTTATTTCCAATAACTCATCTAGGTTCCAATAAGCTATATATACTTAATTATTATTTAATTATTAAATTAATAAGCAGAAATTTTAAGAACTGGCTGGGAGAGGAAGCATGAAGTGGTGGCTGGTCTGATAAATCACTTTCTTAAGATGATTTTATTACAGTTAGTTATGGGTGCCATTAGACAAGCCCAATGATCCAAGCAATTTTAGGAAAATACCCATTGTATGTTCTCAAAATTCCAAACGTTTCCACTTCCAAAAGGTTGACCCACTGTCTCTTTGATTTCTATTTCAACTTCGATATTTTCACCGACAGCCTTTTTTCGGGGAATGTTTTTATTCTACTTTGGGAAAGCAGCTCTGCAAACAAATATGATCATCATAATTTTGACTCCTCTGAAACTGTTGTAAATCCTGAGACTTCTTCTGTGTTTACAGCTGTGTATTTCAGTCCCCCCACAGGTGGGGACTGCAGCCAAGAAATTAAAAGACGCTTGCTCCTGGGGAGGAAAGCTATGGCAAATCTAGACAGCATACTAAAAAGTAGAGACATCACCCTGCCAACAAAAGTACGTATAGTCAAGGCCATGGTTTTCCCAGTTGCAATGTATGGCTGTGAAAGCTGGACCATAAGAAAGGCTGAGCGCCAAAGAATTGAGGCCTTTGAACTCTGGTGCTGGAGAAGACTCCTGCGAGTCCCCTGGACTGCAAGGCGATCAAACTGGTCAGTCCTAGAAGAGATCAACCCTGACTGCTCTTTAGAAGGCCAGATCCTGAAGTTGAAACTCAAGTACTTTGGCCACCTAATGAGGACTCACTGGAGAAGAGCCTAATGCTGGGAAAGATTGAGGGCAATAGAAGAAGGGGACGACAGAGAATGAGGTGGCTGGACGGAGTCACTGAAGCAGTAGGCGTGAGTTTAAATGGATTCCAGAAGATGGTAGAGGACAGGAAGGCCTGGAGGAACATTGTCCATGGGGTCGCGATGGGTCGGACATGACTTCACAACTAACAACAACATTTCACATAACCTACAACTTTTCAACTTAGCTTTTTGTATAGTTTAAGAATTGCTTTTATCCAATTATTGTTGCTGTTTAAGTTATATTGTTGTATTTGCATTTTTAATTAGAATGTTTTTTTTTCTTGTGGTTGAACCACTTTTATCACTTTTCCCTAGTTAGAAACAGGCACTTCCCTATTTTTAAATATCATGAGTATTTTGTCTCAAAATTCCCAAGGGGGAGGCAATGGTTGGAGATGCAATCCACTTCTGCTTAAAAGAAACAAGGTAGGTTATCATGGCTCCTTCGGAATCAGTACAGATATTCCTTAACTTACAACAGTTCATTTAGTGACCGTTTGAGGTTACAACAGCACTGAAAAAAGTGACTTATGACCACTTCTTACACTTATGACCATTGCAGCATCTCCATGGTCATGG
>NW_015386665.1:392657-444188 GCF_001527695.2 Protobothrops mucrosquamatus | reverse complement strand
GCAAGAAAGGCTGTAAAATGGGACAAATTTCACTTAACAAATGTCTCACATAGCAATAGAAATTTTGGGCTCAATTGTAGTCGTACGTCGAGGACTACCTGTAGCCAAAGAGTGACAAGCAACGGGCTAAAAATCCGTCAACGAACCTGTCACTTTCACCCGTCTTTTTTATTTGACACTGACAAGGGAATCCCTCTTCTGTGCAGGATGATGATCGGTCCGTAAGACAAAGTTGATCAGACTGATTGGCCTGCAAAATGAGATCATTCTTCTTGCCAATCCGCCCACGTTTCTCTTCTTCACCTACCAGCCGAACCTTCTCCGCCGGCTTTGAAGCACCGCACAAGGGAAGAGGTTTGGGAGGAGGGAATACGCACGCGCACATACGCAGTTGGGATTTCCCCCCCCCTCTTTTTGTTGTTGTTATTGTTTCCTCCCTCCGCAGTATTATGAGGTCAGCGCGAAGGGATGGCGTGCCCTATGACGTAACCCTCCGTAACCCCCCCCCCGGTTCCTCCAATCCGGACCTATGGAAGGAGCGGAGCAAAGGTAGAGAAGCAGCAGTTGGTTTCTGCTCCTACCAAAGGGGAGGGGGGGCGCGGGAGGCGGCGGAAGGAAAGGAAGGAAAGACCCGGATGCTTCTGCCGCCGCCGCCGCCGAGAGAGGCTGAGCGGGCCAGAGGAGGAGGAGGAGGAGGGAGTTGGGCGTGCGTGCGTGCGGCGGCGGCGGCGGCGAGAGCGGCAGCTTTTCGCCTGTTCGTCTGGGGCGGAGCAGGGATAGACGGCGCCGAGTTTCCCGTCCTGACTGAGCGCGGGGCCCGTTTTCCGCAGGTCGTTGTCGGCAAGATGGAGGAGGCGGGGATGGCTGCGCCGCTGCTGGCTACGGCGTAAAGGTGCGAAGGGCCGGTGGGCTGGTCCGGGATCGGCGCGTTTGCTCGAGGCAGCAGCGAAGGGCGCTGAGCCGAGGCGAGGCGATGCTGTCGGTCTATGGAATATTGCTGTCAGCTCTGCTGGGCTCCTTCCTGACGCTGATCGCCCAGCTCTTTCTCTTTTATCGGAGGCAGCCTGAAGCCGCGACGGGGGAGTCCCGGGTTCGCAACTCCCACTTCTTTGTTACCAGAGTAATGCCCGACTCGACCCTCAAGGAGTACCTGACCGGCTTCCTCATGCTGGGGCAGGAAGCGTTTTTCCCCGGATCCTTTGGATCTTCCAAAAGCGAGCAGGACTTCAAGCCCCCCCCGAGCCAGGAATCTCCCCCCTTGGTGGAGTGTACGGAGGAGACCCTCTACTGGCTCAACGCCATCTGCCTCTTTCTCTTCAGGGAACTCAAGGACACCTCCTTGATCCGGCACTGGGTCACCAAGAAAATCAAGGTAGAATTCGAGGAGCTTTTGCAGACAAAGGTGACCGGCAAGGTGCTGGAGGGTCTCAGCTTGCGGGATGTCTCCTTCGGGAACGTCATCCCCCTTTTTAAAAATATCAAGATATTGCGGCCAGTGACGTGTAATGAGGACGGCTGTCCAGAGGAGCTGGACTTTGAAGTTGACATGGAGTATGACGGGGGCTTCCACTTAGCCATTGATGCAGACCTTGTTTTTGGCAAGTCGGCATACCTGTTCGCCAAAATCTCCAGAATTGTGGGTCGGCTGAGGCTGGTCTTCACCCGTATACCCTTCACCCACTGGTCCTTTGCTTTTGTCGATGAGCCTTTGATTGACCTTGAAGTCAAGTCGCAGTTTGAAGGAAGACCCTTGCCGCAACTTACTTCCATCATTGTCAATCAGTTCAAGAAAGTTATTAGGCGCAAGCATACCTTACCTCACTATAAAATCAGGTGAGTTGCTTTGGATTAAGGAGATACGGTTACAGTGCATCCTTGTGTAAAATGGGTGGGGAAGGGAAGAATACTTCACTGGGTTTAACCTGAAGAAGTTTGGTGAGGACAGTGTGAAATGTAACAGAAATTTCTTCTGGAAGAGTGATAAATGAGGAAATTGAATTACACACTGAATTGGCTTTCCGTGTATAATTCGCCAAAAGAAGCCATGCTTGTTTTCTGAAGAAAGTGTTATGGGCTTTGATAGTGAGTAGTATGCTTAATTTTTATACCCACATTACTCATTAACTATTCCCTTTCTTGGGAAGCAGCATTATGAACAGATCCTAAAAGGAGTAAGAAACAATGAGCCAAAGGAATTAATACATGAATTAAAAAAAGAGGAGGAAGTATAGCCAAATCTAATTTTCACCATAATAATTGGGCTTTTCTTACATCTCTGTTTTGCAAAGCCTTATTTCACCTGGTCCATCCTTGCATTTTGTTTTTTAAAATTATATACAGGTAGTCCTCGACTTACGACCACAATTGACATCAAAAATTCTGTTGCTAGGTGAATTTTGCTCTATTTTATGACCTTTCTTGCCACAGTTAAGTGTATCACTGCCATTGTTAAGTGCGTAACACAGTTGTTAAGTGAACCTGGCTTCCCCATTAATTTTGTTTTTGAGAAGGTTACAACAGGTGATCACAGGACCCTGGGACACTGTAAACCATCATAAATAGTTGCCAAGTGTCTGAATTTTGAACATGTGACCATGGGGACGCTGCAATCGTTGTAAATGTGAAAAACAGTCACTTTCTTCAGTGCCATTGTAACTGTTGTAACTTCAAACGGTCATAAATGAACTGTTGTAAGTCAAGGATTACCTGTAATTGTTTTTCAGAATTTCAGCAATTTCATACAAACACAACTTTCATAGTCTTCCTCTTTCTCTCGACCTATTTACTCTTCCTTCATAGATTTCTTTTGAAATGTTATCTTTATTCCTTCCCTTCACATCAACAAAATACATCAAAGTTCTCAATATTGGTCACTGCTATTAGATTCCTATCCTGAGCAGGGGGTTGGACTAGAAGATGTTGGAGGTCTCTTCCAGCCCTTGATTCTACGGTATATTCACCCCACATTTATACCTCATCTGCTCATTCAGTTGAGAATGACAGCATTGATTTCACTTAATCTGTGATCTTTGGCAGAGCGAGGATGAGACTTGTGTGACCATCTGATTCTCCTTGATATTGATTATGAAGTTCTGGATTGCTAGAGGACTTGGGAGTGGGAGATGCAATGTTGCAATGGTTTTCCTTCTTTTTACATAGCTAGTTTTTATATAGGCTCGGTCTTTGTGGGATGCCTCAGGGCTTGACACTCTCACCTCCTGTTTAACGTTTACCTGAACCAACTGGGTAGTATTAGTTACCATCAATATGATGAGTGAGTGAGTGAGTGATGAGGTTGAGGTTGAGGTCTTGTTCCAGTGCCTAAAGATTATTGGAGTCTGGATGGGGTAGCTATGGGTAGCTGCCCAAGTAGGTATGGTTCATGATTCTTCCAGTGCTAGAGTTTCTCCATTTTTGGTTATAAATAATGTTGCACTTCCCCAGACAGAACTGGTACACAGTCCTGGGCTCATAGCTCCTCAAAGAGTAGATGACAGTTGTGATCTGGAAATTAGTTTGGTGCACCAATAGTACTCTTTTATGGACCAAATCTCTTCTCATAGTTATTTATGCCTTGGTCATCTAACCTGGATTGGGGATTGTACCAGTGGGCCTCGGGGACCATTCAGAAGCTAAAACCGGTCCAGAATACAGCAGCACAAATAATTATGAGCTGACTTCGGTATGACCACTGTTGGTAACTAGTGAGCATGCAAATAAAATTCAACGTGTAAAGCCTTAATGGGGTAGGGTGTTGCTTTCTTAGGAACCACTTCTCTCCTATGCTCTTTTCTTGTCTATAATACCTGGCAGAGTGATGGGCTTTATTTCCTATCCATTAATCATTGTCCTCTGATGAGATCTAAGTGTGACTTCTCTGTTATAGTCTTTGGAATAGCATCCCCTGGAGGTTTAAAATAAACCAGGCCTTCAATTTAAACAACTTTTGAAAAACCTTTCCCCCCCCCAAGCTCTGGGTTAGTTCAGGGATCCTAGTGTTCTCTTTCAGTTAATGTTGTATGCTTGTTTCTGTTACGCTTGTTATCTTTTGCTTGATTTTAGATCATGTGCTTGTTTTTTTTTTTATTTGTACACCATCCACAGTCAGTGTTGAATTGGTTATAAATAAAACAAATCAGTATATAAAATAGGCAGCTCTCTCACATGATGGAGTTATGGATCTGAGGTATTACTTTAAGAACCTTACGCATATTTAAAAAGCAAGGGTTCTAATTAGATGCAATCTTTAGTATAAAGTCAGGCTCTAAATGTCACAGTGGCTAACTTGAAAAGTGCTAGGAGAAGTTTGATCTCTGTCTTACATGTGATACTGAACTGTGGCATACTACTTTTAGCAGCCTAAATCCTGCTACTCACAGTGCTGGTTTTTGGTTGCTGTACCTGCATTTTGGAATAACCTTCTCCTACGAATTTGATCTGCCCCCTTTGCTGTTGGCTTCCCGTAAGTCAACATAAACTGGGAAATAATTTTGATTTTGCAAATCCTTGAGAGGGTCTTGGGGGACGACCACACTTTAAGAAACACTGCTATAAACTATTTAAAACTGACCTTTTTCAGAAAGCCTTGTTTGTTCTTGTTTTATTATTGATAGATGTAAACTAATAGTCTCCTTGAATGAAGGAGGAAGGATATATCCAATAAATACACACATCTCTGGAAAAGAGTAAAACTCATGGGTTAACTGATGTTCATTTGACAAAAGCGAAGATTACTTTTCATTCATGTGTGGGGGGGGAGTTCTTTTCTGTATGCAGTTTCAGATTTCTAGACAAGTTAAAAAGATTTTGTAACTCTAGAGCAGGAAAAGGCTTTAGAATATTACCTTTTAATTGCACCAGTGTAAAGTTTTCTATTTTTCAATCAGAACTACTATAGCAAAATTAGCATTCATCTTTTCACTCTAGTGTGTTTGCGCATGTCTTGTGAATTCTTTTCATTATTTCAAAAGTATTCCTGCATTTTTTCTTATAAAGATTGATACTTTAACCCAGAATCAGATATTGTATGTTCAAATATGATGATTAATTCTCATTTGAGTAGCATTTGTGGTGATTGCCCAGTTTCAATAAATACAAGGAAGTCCTCTTCTAATAATAGATGTGTAGGTTTTACAAATATTCTGTGTATACGTAAAAGGGGAAGAAAATCTGCTTGATTAATTATGGACAGTTTTGTAGCCAGTCAAAAGCTGAAGCCTACTTTGCAAATCTAACGGGGAAGAAATGTATTATTATTTATTTCTCATACAAATCTATATGGCTGCCCGACTCATGGACTGGTGATTCCAGGCAGCTTATAATATTAAAAATCCACTCCTTCCCCCAAGGTATGCTCCTAATTTTTTTCCCTTGGAAGATCAGACAGACAAACATAGAAGCAGGATGGTTTCATGGCTGCCCTAATCCTATGGAACAGATTCCTCCCAGATTAAAATGTCTCCCTCCCTAATATCTTTTAGGAAGGAGATTAAGACCAAGCACGTATTTGGTGCCTAGAGGATTGGTTATGAAGGCTATTATACTGTACATATTGTTGGTTTAAAGCTTTTATGCTTCATTATTTGAGCTGCCAGACATAAAAATGTTCTTAAATAAGTAAGTGGGGCTGGATAACATCTAGCTTTTCTGTGTAGAAGATTTTTACAGTATTTTTATAGCAGTACAGTAGCAACTGAAAACTAGAATACATTAAAGAATACATTAAAGTGGGGGATTTGTCATACTCAAGATGTTGAATTACACTATTCCAGAGCTCTTGCTAGCATGAGTGATGATGAGGGGAATGGTAGAAGCCGTAGTTTAGTAACATCTGGAGGACCACCTGTTCTGTATCTCTGGATTTAAGAACAATATTCGTAAGAAATGCACAGGAATGAATAGGTAACCTCCCTATCTATATAAATAAAAATGTAAATGTTCGTTTGTTCAAAATCTTAAATCTCCGAAGGTTCTTCACCGATTGCTTTGAAATTTTGACACAACGTTGCATTCGAATACACGCCTGTTTTTATATACCTATATTGTATAGATGTCACACCTGTGACAGGTAAAAACATGCTTTTTTAAAAAAAAACAGCGCCATCTGTTGGACGCTTTGAAATTGCCATTGAACATGCAATTCATTGAAACTCCCACGTGCAACATTTCCAAAGCATCCGGCATGAGAAAAGTATTGCAGAAATGCAAACTTATTGTTTGGGATGAATGCACGATGGCGCATTGAGACTGAGCCACAGCAACGCGTGGCCGGGTACAGCTAGTACATTAATAAAATTAAAAGAAAAGTGGGAGTTTGTTTTAATTAATAAATTTATTTAGCAACTTAAATGTCACATCAGTAATCAGAGTAATTCTTGGCAGCTTATATAATAGGGCTAAAATAACAGCATAAAAATAATAAGCACAGCGACCAACTATAAGTACAGTATAGTACCGGAGTAAACTCATCACAATCAAATACCGAAGTATGCTATCAGAAGGCAGACCAGCCCATAGTGTCTCTCAAGAGTAGGTTTACAGCTTTGCAAAGGTTCAGCAGAGTTGGGCTTTAAAAGGGTTCAGGGAAAATGCTATACCTGCTATAGCAGTGGTGGCGAACCTATGGCACGGGTGCCAGAGGCGGCACTCAGAGCCCTCTCTGTGGGCACGCGCACCGTCACCCCAGTCCTAGGTCTTCAGCTAGGTTTTATAAAACCTTTTCGCTTTAGGCCTCCACTGCCATGTACAAAAAAAAAAAAGTTCAATCAATCAATCAATTTCAACTTCTTGCGGGGGAAAAAAAAAGATCTTGCAAAGTTGGAATTGATTGATTGAACTTTTTAGTCCCATCCAGTCTGCCGTTACCACCGTAGCCACGCCTACCCAATGGGCCACACCCACCCCATGGACCACACCCAGCCAATGGCCACGCCCACCCGGCACCTGACCATGCACAAATGGGTTTTGGGTTGCAGTTTGGGCACTCTGTCTCTAACAGGTTTGCCATCACTGTGCTATAGGGAAGATAGAGCGACAATGATGCTGTTTTCTGCAGGCTCCTTGGTGTTCTCCCAGCTTGGTTATTTTCTTGCAAACGTTTCATTATCAAATGAGGTAACATCAATAGTGCTAGTAGGGAGTGAGGTTTCCTTTCATTTTATATACTAAGAAATGGTGGATCTCTTAGCTCTTTCATGTGGCAATGCTTTACAACAGACCTAGAGCATGCCACCTATACTGTGCCAACTCTTATTGTTTTGGAAGAAGGATTAGGGGAAAGATGGTCCTGAAGTTAACTAGGTCCTAAGGATGTTGAAGGTGACAATCGACACCTTGCATTGCACCTGGACATTACTGTAACTTGTGCAGCTTGCAGAGTAGAGATGTTACATGGGTGAAGTAGGAAATGCCTATAACTGCTCATGGAAGTGTGTTCTGGACCAGCTGTAGCAAACTACGTGGGTAATTTTTGTTATATTGGATTTACAAAGAGGCTTGTTAAAGCTTTAAAGAATCTTATCAGAAGAGACAGAAAAGAAATTTGAATGGACTAAAGATTAAGGCTGTTAAAAAAGGAAGAAATATAAAATTAGTTCATTTGATGAAGGTTAAAATAAGATACGTTGTTAATAGACTTTCAGCTGATACCAGGACAGAAAAGATTGTGCTTTATGCATTTGTTTATGCAGATAGTCCTCGACTTACAACCACT
The DNA here is from genome assembly GCF_001527695.2 of Protobothrops mucrosquamatus. Classification (NCBI taxonomy): domain Eukaryota; kingdom Metazoa; phylum Chordata; class Lepidosauria; order Squamata; family Viperidae; genus Protobothrops; species Protobothrops mucrosquamatus. The sequence goes on along the minus strand of NW_015386665.1, from coordinate 436,477 downwards.
GTTGGCACTGAAACTTTCATCACTAAGCAACGTGGTTGTTAAATGAGTTGTGCCTGATTTTACCACCTTTTCTGCTGCAGTCATTAAGCAAATCTAGTTTCCTCCATTGACTTTGCTTGTCAGAAGCCCCTTGGAAAGACCACAACAGGCAAATAGGTGACCCGGAGATGCGGCAACCATTGTAAATACATGCAGGTTGCCAAGCTCCCAAATTTTGATCATGTCACTGCAGGGCTGCTGGAATGGTCATATGTGCAAAGACCAGTCATAACTCACTTTTTTCAGATCCCTGTTAACTTGGAATGGTCCTTAAACGAATGGGTCATAAATCAAGGACTACCAATACTTAAGAGATGGGGTATGGGATGAAGAGATCATTGGTTGCATACTAAAAGGGATGAAGAGTTGCTAAAATTATTTATCCTTGTTGGGCTAAGTTTGGAAGTCATTTCTTTATATATTTCTTTCTTTATTCTTTTATTCTTTCTGTTTTTTACTTTATTTTTACTGGTAACTTTCATTCTTTTTTCTATTCTTTCTTTTAGTTTATATTAGATTTTACTATTGTAATTAAGATCCTTAATAAAATTATATTTTAAAAAGTTTGCATGTATATATCCTCAGTTTACCAAGTTATGCATCCATTTTTGTATGCACTTTAAATTGTTACCAGTAATTTATGCTTTTGTATATAATTATTCCTTTTTTCTATGTAACCTCCTTATAAATGCTATTTCCTTATGGATGCTATTTTCCTAACACTAGTGACAGATGACATTGGATTCTGCTACTGTCTATTTATTTTACATTATTAAAATTCTGCAGAACTTCTGTGTATGTGCTTAGAAGGATGGGTCACTACATTGATTCAGAAACATTTATAATTGTGATATGAGAATGAGATCTTGTAGTCCTCATAGTTACTTGTTCTGAACAATTTATTTTTAATTATCTGTTAGAGCAGGTGTTAATGTGCCTGATAATCTGATGTGGGTGCACAATTGGCAAACCTATTTGTTATTTCAGATGACATTATTTGAATATGCATGTGATATAGGATATTCTTGAATTTTGTCTATAAAATTCTATTTTCAGTGTGCATGTGAATTTTCTGGAAAGAGCATGAAGAGTTGGAATTGTGATGCTGAGTCTTTAAAACAAATCTTCATTTAAAAATAATTCTTTTGAGAATTACTTGAAACTTTATTTTACAGTCTCAGTAAGCTAATTATGTGCTAACAAATAGTAAGAATGCAAATTGGTAAGTTTCTTATAGTACAATAAACACGTAGAATATAATTGTCTACGTACACAATTTAATATGTAATATAATACAAATATATAATGGATTACCTTCTATCTGATTCACAACAAGATGTTAACCGTCACCACCTCTCTCTCTAAGACTTCCGTAAGCAAGCTTAGCATGGTTAACAGGGTATTTTTGTACATTTTGCAAATTATTTCTCTTTTTTCTCTTTCATTTCCTGTGATATATATTTTTCCCAGGCAGAACGGGACCAAATTCTCTTAGGGCTCTGGTTGTGATTGGGTAAGACTGATGGCCAGGGAATACTGGCACCTATGCCTGCTCCTTATCCAATTTAGCATGCAGGCATTTCAAGACTGTGCCAGTCTGGTGTGTGAAGTGGTTGACATCAGGCTAGTATGAGTGGGCATGGAAAGGTAGCTTCCCATTTTTGCTCTTGGCTTGGTGAGACGTTATGTAGAGAAGCATTGTGGTAAATAATGTAATTACATATTTTCTCATACACGTGGCAATACATGTCTTGAACTGCATGAGGTGTTGACATTATGTTGCAAGGCAGTGGTAATGTCTGACTTAAGTTGGCACAGTGGCATGCAACTTTCTTATTGTTAAGGAACCTAAGAACTCTGCTCACCACTGGCCAGATTCCGTTCTCTAAATATGTAAAGTATAGTGGAATGACCAAATATTCCCTTATTAAGAAGAACGTTTGCAAGGTAAATTAGCATAGTTAGTTTTGTCTTCTTTACAACTTGGAAAATTATCTTCACAATTTCTCTGAAAGGTAAAAAATACTTTGTAATTACTAAGCTCTGCCTAAGACAAACTAGGCAATCCTTACGCAAAAGAATAATGGAATACAAAAACAAAAATGGAAATAATTTAACCCAATAGGGGAACATTTTGATTTTTCAGAAAACTGCATAATAACAGATCGTCCTTACAGTGCTGGGATTACTGTTATTCAGCAAAGCAGCCACGTGATGTCTCATTTAATGACCACCTTACTCAGTGATTGAGATTTTGATCCCAGTTGTAGTTGTAAGGATTATTTGTACCGCTAATGTAAAAATCACTACTGAAAATGTGCCAAGAAAACTGCCAGGACTTGTCTAGGCAGTCACAAGGAGTTGAGATTGATTTGAGGACACACCCTCTTAAAAAAAAATCCACATAAAAACACCCAGCTAGTGGCAGCATCTAACTGTCATGGATTATCACAAAAAGCATGGTTGGACCTGGGTAATACTTGGCTGGCATCATGGAGGGAAAAATGTCTCTATAAAGTCGTTTAATAATTATGATCAGCTACAGTATATACCCTCATCATATGAAACACAAATTATATTTTTATGGCACCAGAGGTTATAGAAGCAATCTAAAAAGAGTGAGGATGAAACCCTCTGCATAGAGTTTACATTAGAATATACCGGTACTTATGATTGTTTGAAGGAAAAGTCTTCATCCTGGTTCATCCAAGCCGGGAATAAATAAACAACATGGCGACTGCTTTAGAAAGAAGGTTGCAGTTTATTGAAGAGCCAGACAGAAAGATGGTTCTGGCAGCAGAGAGGAGACAAAAAAGAAAAGGGCCGAACACATGTGGGAAGTAGGTTTTTATAACCTCTGAAGTCTTTTGTTTGGAATGGTTTCCTGTTCCTGTGGCATGAACTTGGAGGCTATTTCCTGTGTCACGTATTCTGACCTGAGTCTAGGTGAGCCTCTCTGGTATTCTTGATGGTGATGGGTTAGTCCTATTATGTCCCATCTCAGGTGGGGTATGCAGATTTTAGGTCTTTGTCTTCTTGATCTCCTAGCTGGGGCCTTTCTGATGGTTTACATCTGCATTTGTATAGGGCTGGCTTCTGCTTGGGACAGAGAGACTTGGGGGCAGGGTTGGCTTCTGCTTTTAAAATCCTTTTGAGGAAATATATTTTTCTGCCCTTTTAATATTTCCTTCCCTGGGGGGCTGACTTCCCTCAATTGTATACAGCAAAGTAATTCTTTGGATATACCAAGATGTACTGGGTTTAGAGAAGTCAAATGGAGATGGGGGGTTGTCTGTGAAGTAGAATGATAAAAAGCAGTGGTATAGTTAAAAAAAAACCCTCAAAGACAGGATTCTCATGATTTCTTTCTAGATAATTACTTTTATGGCTATACTGGCCTTGCTTCCTAGCACCTATGCTTATGTCCTAATATCTTATGCCGACAGGGTTTATTATTTCTCAAGTCCCTGGAAAGTGGGGTGTTAAGCTTCTCCTAAAGAACACCTTATTTCCTCGTACAATAGCACCATCAACATCCTGGAAGAATGCAATGGTGAATCATTTCCATGTCCATTAAGTCATCAGGAGTAATATTCAACTTAAAGGAGACTTTACCTTAACATGAAAATTGATATTGATTGTAGAAATCAGGTGCCCTCTAGCTTTCTAAGTTAGTGAATTACCTGGGATAATTTGGCCTTCAGAAACCAGTGCATGAAATGAAATGCAATCAGTTATTTATACAATTCTTTTATAAATTACAGTATACTTCAGCAGTGTTTGCAAGATCTTGCTCTTTTAATCAGAATGAAGAAAGTCTGTTGTGCCATCATGCAACAATCATTATCCTTTTGGGCATGTATTTTTTTAAAAAAATGGTAGAACTTGCATTACAACACAGCAACACTGCTTTTGTTAGTTTGACATATCCTGCCTGCTCCTGTGGAGATTGCCATTTAAGTTTTCCATATTTTTATAGCATGGATTTTCCATAAGTGTTATAGACTACATATTCTTGAATAAATGCTTATAACTTTCTAGCATAAAAGTAAACACAAGGATATTTTTTCAAGTCTTTTGGGAAATAAAACCTTACATGTGACCACAAATAGTATTACTTGGAAATGTGAAATAATTACAAGCACATAAACTTGTTGCCACTAGATACAAAAACCTTTGGATGCAACAATGATTGCAATACATACTCTATCGTTGGCCATGATGATAATGATTATTTCATTTCTGGGGCTGTAGATATTTCCTGTCAGAGTCTTGTAACAACAGAATGAATTGCTAAATCACAGTTCTAAATAAATAATATGTACATATCTTTTGATTAGGTTCAAACCATTTTTTCCATTTCAAGTTGTGCCACCTGAAGAATATAGAGACCGGAACCTCAGTATACAAGGTTTCTCACTAACGGAAGGAAGACTGAAAGTTTCTTTAATAGAATGTTCAAGGTATGTTCTTGACACTTCTTGTAATATTGGTTTTGTTTGTGTCTTAAAATCAAGTGGCTGGGTAAATAGGATTAAGAAAGGGTTAAGGTTAAAGTCATGGTTCTTCAAGTTAAGGATTTGTGTCCAGTTTATTTTTCTGACAAAGTTTTAGCAAACAACACAGCTTAAAACAGTTGAAGTGTCTGATATTGTACATGCTGTAGCTAAGATATCTCCTGAAGAATCAGTTGCCCCAAACAGATTTTTCCCTTTTGAGTGGTAGTGATACAGATTTTATGACAAAACTACACTACTTTGCTGATCTCAAAAACATAAACTGTGTCAGACTTGGCTAGTACTTGAATGGAAGACCACCAATAAATACCAGAATACTCTAAGACAGGGGTGTCAAACTCAATTTCATTGAGGGCCGCACCAGCATTGCGGTTGCCCTCGGGGCCAGGTGGGTGTGGCCAGGGTGGGTGTGCCCTACTGGGTGGGCGTGGATGGAGTGGATGTGGCCTACTGGGTGGGTGTGGCCAGCTCTACATCGTTCGCGTCAAGGGTGCCTGTGGGGGCCTGGGCAGGAGTGGGATAGATCTGAGGGTCTCTGGCAGAAGGGAGTGGGACCAGGGAAAGTGCCAAGGCATGGTCCACTGGAGGAGCCTCGCTGTTCCTCTCAGGCCATGCAAGGGGGGGGGAGCTTATGGAACTAAGACTGAATGCGTTTCAGCATAAATGGCCACCACAAAATTGTACATTGGCTCCCAGCTGGCCTGGGCCAGGGCCAAGGCAGAGGGGGCCGTTCTCTCACTGTTTCCAGGATGGCTTCGCGGGCCACATGAAACCACTTTGTGGGCCACATCCGGCCCCCGGGCCTTGTGTTTGACATGTCTGCTCTAAGAGAAGAAGTACTTAGGGGCATTCTCATAGTTTATTTGGCTGTGGGTTCACTATGAAAGCTAAATTCATAGCATGGCTCTTTTGGAAGAAGCCAAGTGATGGTGAGAAAAGCCATCACTGGATACCCTACCCAGGCAGTTTATCGTCTCCTAAGAGAGTCAGCTTAGATCGATCCTGTGTCCTAAGCTCTTCAACAGTTTGATCAGTGACTTCTTTGAGGGAGTTGTGGAAACACTTATAAAGTTTACAGAAGACACAAAATCTGGGAGTGACAGCTATACTTTAGATAAGAGAGTACACTAAAGGTTTAGATGGATTTGAGCAGTAGACTGAAATAAACAGAATAAAATTTAACAAGAAATAATGTAAAGTTCAGCATCTGGGTAGGAAAAATGTATAGCACAAATATTGAGTGGTAATACCTGGTTTGGCAGTAGTATATGTGTAAAGAAACTGGGTTTCTTCGTCAGCCACTTGTTAAACACAAGCCAGCCGTGTGATGCAGCTCAAAAAAAGATAGATGCTCCTTTGGGTACGTACATTATCATCAAAGCATAGAACTCATTTAAGAGATCAGAATTGCTCCATCTGTCCAGTTCTGGGCACCACAGTTCAAAAAGCACAGTGAGAAAACAGAGCAAGTTCAAGAAGGGCCACAAAGATAGTGAAAGTTTTAGAAACCAATCTCCATGAGAAATTTTTAAAGGATCTCGGTATAAAATTCAACTGAGTGGAGCTATGGTATCAAATATCTGAATGGTTGTCATATAGAAAAGGGTGCGGATGTATTATCTGTGGCCCAAAGGGCAAACCAAAACCAGAGAGTTAAAAATACAAGGAAATTCACTATAGTTATCGGGACTAATTTCCTGGTAGTACAAACTGTCAACCTGTGAAACAGGCTGCCACGTGAGTTTGAAGACCTGAAACAGCTGAATGATTATCTTTCAGGGATTCTGTAGTGGATCAACTATGGAACTAAGACATTCCATGGTGAATATAATGCTATGTGCTGTGTTTTAGCTAAGGACAGATGCTGATTTGTATGAATCTCTTGGGGAAATGATGGAATATTCATCTATCAACAAATAAATTTAACAAAACTAGACATTTGTAATCTCTCCTTTAGCCAGATAGATTCTCAGAATGGCCTGCAAAGCAATAAGTCAAAGCTGAAAAATCAAAAAGGAGAGAACGAAGAGGATGGAAAAGAAAACAAGAATGTTTGGGAGCTAATATGCAATTTATTACTGATAGTAGAATGACCAGCTGGAATGCAAAAATAATTCAGTAATAACTATAAAGTAACGAGAAGTTGCTGCTCTTATCCAAACAAATTGGCATGGAAATGGCTAAGAGAAGAAAATTTCACATTTCTGGTCTCTTTAGTAGCTGAAGTAATGGTATAGTTCTGCTTCCTGTTTTTCTTTCTGGTATAACTTGTTGATGGCTGTTGTGTCATCATTAGTGGCAAGGTAACAGTTGATAATGGTAGTAAACAGTCCTGTTTATGTAGGATATAAGGGTGATAGGCAAGACAGACTTTTCTGTCTTTATCAAAAAGATATATCTTGGGCTAACTTATCAGTAAGATAAAAAGCTCAGGAAACTAAAGAAAAACTGCATGTATTTTGGGTAGTAATAGCTAAGAATGCAAATGATTTGCAAGCTCTACTAATAAAAGTCAAGGAACACAATGAAAAAAAATAGGAATTAGATTAAACATAAAGAAGACCAAACTAATAAAAGCAGGTGCAACAACCAGCTTTAGAAACTGTCAGTGAAAATATTGAAATAGTGGATAGTTTCTGCCTTTTAGGATCAGCTACCAACATTAAAAATTACCTAGCAATGAAAAAATGTGATGCAGATTAAAGTAGCAAACAAGGACTTGGAAGAGATACTCAGATGCAGTGATGTGTTCATATCTACAAAGATGAAAATTATACAGGCAGTAAGTGAAGGTAGGACTTCGACAAAGCAGGATAAAGTTTTGACATTTTTGAACTTTGTTGTTCAAAATCCTGAGAATATTTTGGATAGACAAAATAACAAACTAAGGGGATCATCAAACAAATCAACGCAGAGTTCTTCCCTGAGGCATCACTAACCAGGTTCAAATTAAAGGTCTTTTATGAAGACCTATGTCTCTGAAGAAGTGTCTACCACAGGAAAAGTGGAAGGAAAGAGAAGAAGAGAACAACCTTTTAGGTGATAGATGGTCCATTAACAATAGTCACAGATGTTCCATTGGAAGAAATGTAGAATCAGGTTGGAGACAAATCATCATGGAGAAAATCTATCTTTGTAGTCACTATGAGTCAATACTGACTTGATAGCATATAACAGTGGTGGCGAACCTATGGCACGGGTGCCAGAGGCGGCACTCAGCGCCCTCTCTGTGGGCACGCGCCCCGTCGCCCCAGTCCTAGACCTTCAGCTGGGTTTTATAAAACCTTTTCACTTTAGGCCTCCGCCACCGTGTGCAAAAAAAAAAAAGTTCAGTCAATTTCAACTTCTCGCGGAAAAAAAAAGATCTTGCAAAGTTGGAATTGATTGATTGAACTTTTTAGTCCCACCCAGTCTGCCGTTACCACCGCAGCCACGCCCACCCAATGGGCCACGCCCACCCAATGGGCCACACCCACCCGGCACTCGACGATCCATAAGTGGGATTTGGGTTGCAGTTTGGGCACTCGGTCTCTAAAAGGTTCGCCATCACTGGCATATAAATCAAACCTATTGGGTAACACTAGCCAACATAGACATGTTTTAAAATTTATTTCTTATAGATTATTCAGAAAAAGTGTAATAGAGCAGACCAGTAGCACTTCCTTGATCTTTAATCTAACCCGTTTTTCTTATTTGGCAGTTAAGCTATTAAATAACAGTTGAGTAGAATTACAAATATTCCTATAAAATGAAGAATCTTCACATACAAGCTATACTGAGTATATATTAAAAATATGGATTAAAAGGCTATTCTAATTAGCTGGCAGGTACATTTCATAATGCACATATTTTCAGAAGTACTTAAAAGTTATGATGACAGATATGTATTTGTCCTGTCAGAAAAAAATAATATTTTCCCTTTATAGAATGATTTCACTAATTCACATTTAATTAAAATTAGTTTTCAGTCACAGTTTTTATACTATTTACTTTGCAATGATGCACAGTTACACTTGTTATCTACTTTAGTGCATATATTATATCTACCCTATATGAAAAATGTTGAAATTGTGTCTTTGCTTTCATTTCCTACCTGTTTCCACTAGAGGGTGCAAATTCTTTTTTTAAACTTCTGATATCCTGAAATAGTGTACTATGAATAAATTTGTAAAGAAAATGTAGCAGCTGTAAACAATTGATGGTAATTTAATAATTATATGTTTGAATTTCAGATTATTTATTTTTGGATCCTATGAGAGAGAAATAAATATTCACTGCACAATTGAATTAAGTGACAAATTTTGGGAAGACAAAGAAAGGAGTTTCATCAAGACGGTAAACCATATTTTCCATAATTTCAGTTTCATACAACAGTGATATTTGGTATATTATATGTAATACAATGTACTATATAATATGTAACATGCTATATTTGATACATAATATTACAGTATGAACTTTAAATGTTCCCAGTGTAAATTTGGCCCATTATCTCTTAGACCAGTCACTTCCTACAAAGAAGATTCCTTTTATGCTTTCTGTAGATTTATGTACCTATTGCTTTATGTACCTATTCCCCTTGGGATCAGAGTCAACTATTCTCTCTCAGCCCAGCCTACCTCACATGATTGTTGTGGGGAAAGTAGGAGGACAGAACATTAGGTATGCTGCCTTGACGTAAAAAAAAAAAAAAGGTAGGGTATAAATTAAATTAAATAACATTACTTGAACAATGGGCAGTATCCTGGGGTGGGGGTGGGGAAAGCAGTGGTTTTCCATCCTGTTTAATGGCTGTTCCAAACTTTCTTAGGAAGGTTTTTTTTTTTTGTATATAATTTTTATAACTGATTTTGGTCTTTACTGTGATCCCTATCTTTGCGAATAAGTTTTTTCCCCAGTTGCTGCCACTGATGGTATAAGATTGTCAACACTCACTCTGAGAGTAAGATGCATAGTATCTAAATCAAACGAATAAATAAAGACATGACATTGTTTCTTTTTGAGAACCATAACTTGATGTAGCATTTTCTTTTTCTTCAGCCCATGTAATAATTGTATACTTTTGAACAGTAGGTGGCAGTATTGCTATATTTTATGCATTAGTGAATCAAAGTAACAGGGAAGGAAGACTACCTGAATTAAGATTTTAAACTTATTCTTAGTACATCTTCCACAATATCACTGCCCTTGACAGAAAACACCAATTGGAAACCCTATTTTATCCTGTCACTTAACTGATATTTCTGTTCATGTAAGCAAAATTAAATAAGTAATTTGAGTTGGATACCAATTGTATGCCAAACAAGAATTTTAGCAGACGAAGTCTTAATGTTGCCATCGCTTTCACTGGAGCAAGGAATATTGAACTTGTCATCAGTTGTAACCCCAGTCATTTTAAAGAAGTCTGTTCTTGATTCTTATCCCATTTTTTGATTACATGAGTAATGAACTTCAGGTGATTCCCACTTAATCTCAGAAAGGCCTGTTTGAAGCAAGGCTCTTGAACTATTCTCATCAGAGCAAGAAAGATTTTTTCATCATAACTTTTTTGATATGCTCCCCATATACTGTAAATATTTGATACTTTTACAAATAAGCTTTCATAGGAAATAAAGAGGGAACATTGATTCTCTTATGCTAAAACGCATTCAGACATATTTCCTACATGGCCCAAACTAAACTAGAATTCCTTTTTCAGAAATCTTTATTTGATTATTCTAAAGAAAAGTGAGCAACTTCATTGTGTTAAAAAAAATATAAAAATCAAATCTAGCTTTCAGAATGCTAAACTTGCCCAAAGCATTTATTTCTCTTTACAGGGTAAATGGTTCTATAATCACATTTCTTCAATTAGAAAATTGTGTAATGAATCACGTAGAGATCATAATGACTGCCACCTGGAATCTATTTTAAAACACCATTTTATACTGCTGCCAAAGCTTATATTACTTTCTTCATCCTTGTAAGATGGCATCATAGTGTCCAACTATACAATTTCCTAAGTGTTCAGTGGAAATCATTTCTTGCATGGGGCTTTGATGGTCAATGCAGGATTCAATTGATATTATACAGTAGGATCGAAGGCGTTGAGACTGCAAAGCATTTAAGGTCCGAATTTTGGAAAAGATAAATTTTGTTTTCCATACTTTCAGACTTCACTGGCCATATATCCTTGCTTTGGTCAGTAACTGGATTAAGGAATTTCAGAAATCACTTTTTCTTTACACTCAACTTGCTAGTTATTATTAAACCCATTGAAATTGTAATAGGAAGTATTTTTTAAAAAGGGATTCATTAAACCAGACACCAGGACATATTACATTGAAGCATAAATTGCTGTATTGACACCAGAGGAAGCAAAGATCACCCTAAAGAAGGGAAAAGTCCCCTTTTGTAGATTTTTACAGACAATAAAATGCATGTGATTGGCTAGAGCAATAAAAACATTTCATTGGATATAAATACATCACGTGCCTGATGAGGTCACTGAGGTCCTTAGGGTATGAGGTAATGGGGCAGGACTAAGACAATGAAATTTTGAAAGAACAAAGAAACAATTATTCCATAAATGGACTTTCTTTCTAAGGCAATAAATACTTCTTTTGCTTTGCCAGAGCTCTGCTCTCCTCAGTAACTTTTCCCAGGTTATCAGCATTCCTTTTTACTTCTGGAAATCTTACATTATAGTATAATCCTTTAGTTAAAAATACTGGGTAAATCTATTTATTGGGTAAACTGAGCCTTTCATAATATTAATTTGGATCAACTCAGCCTTAGATTTTTTTAAAAAAATAAAACATTTTGTAAAATTAAAAATGAATTTCCAGAATTATTCTTAGAAGTTTATTTAATACAAGCATTTCTGAGTAGTTCTATTTTTCCATATTGCCTTGCTGTTTCTGAGATTCTACAATGACTGGATGTTATAGAGGAACAAACTGTGGCTTCTATGCAAATAATTTTTTGTTAAAAGATAGTTGAAGGACATCGATACTGTTTTTTTATTTTACCTCAGGAGTAATGAATTTGAATGTCCTATCCTGATAAAGGAATGGGAGGTTGTTTTAAATAACATGAAATTAATTTCTTATGGTCTGAAAATGAGATTAAACAAAAACATGTTTCATGCACTTTGGGTACCTTTGTGAATGTTTCATAATATTGGTTGTTATCACCAAGATACAGCTTGAAAATTAGCTCATGGTTTGGACATGTTCTATCATTGCCACATTTGGAGATGATATCAGTAAGATTGTTAATAAGACTGTGCATGGATGTGGTCCTCTTAGCTATATCTCTGTCAAGATCTGTGAAATTTTCAGACATAGCAGTTGGCTAAAGGAGCTTTATAATGTAGAACTCCCCACTAAATTACAGTGGTGGATTGTTAATGTGTATCATTGTTTGAATTAGTTTTGTATGTTACAGAGGAGTGAATTTAAAAAAAAACCTCAGTTTTTTATTTTTCTGTTTATAATATAATTTTTTCTCTTTTCTTCTCTTATGTTTCTCTTATTTTAAGACTACATTATATTGTTAATGGTTATGATTTAAAATATAGGTAGTCCTCGAGTTACGAGTGTAATGGAGCCTGCCCATTCCATTCGTAACTCGAAAACTTGTAGAGTGAATCTCGTCAAACAAGATCACTCCCTTGCTCATTAAAACGCACAGGGCTTGTTAAGCGAACATGAGGTGTCTCAAGGTGGGGAAGGCCATGGAGGGCCTAGTGATGGAACAAGACCCCAAGGCCTCCCTGACTCACTAAGATACCGCATGCTTCCCCCTTCCTTCCTGCCTTGCTGGACTCACCTGGAAAAGATCTGTCTCCTCTCTGCCATGGTTCCTGCTGCCACCCAGATCTGAGGCCGGGGGATGTTTCTGCAGCCCCTCCACAGCCTGATCTGGGTTCCAGTGGCATTTTCCAGACCACTGCTGCCCGGATCTCTGGCTGATGAATTCTTCCGCGCCCCCCCACGGCCCGATCTGGCCTGGAAAACGCCTCTGGAGCCCGAATCAGGTTGCGGTGGGCGTGGAAGCGTTCGGTGGCCACAGATCTGGGCAGCAACACCCTTAAAAAGGCCTCCGGAGCCCCAATCCAGCCTCCGGAGGCACATGGAAGCGTCCCCCGCCTTCAGTTCTGTTCTCTGTTGCAGAGAACAGAGGCCTAAAATACCATGAGATGACGGAAGATCAGTAGTGTGAGATCTCACTCCACTGATCTTGCGTGATCCTGCGTTACTTTAGGCCTCTATTCTCTGTGAACGCACTGAAAGTCTGGAGCAGCCAAAAAAGCGAAGGATCTCGATCTTTGCAGGATGGGTATTGAAGGCCTGGTGCTTATGGAGACCCGGGGCAGGTTTGGGGAGGGAGGGAATAACTGGGGTGAATGTTGCAGAGCCACTGTGGTCGCTCATAAGGACGAACGACTGCCGTGCTGCAATATTCATAATTTCGGGACTTGCTCGTAAGCACCGGGGGGGGCTCATCACGTAACTTTGAACAAGCATTAAGTGAACGCTTGTTCACTTAATGCTTGTAATTTGGGGATTACCTGTATGCTAATTAGTTTGATATATTTTTTTAGAAAGAATGAAAATTAAGGGGGGAAATGCCAAGAAAGAAAATGATAGATGAAAGTAATTCTGGAAGTTAGGTTAGAACTTACTCTTCAAAAATATCTTGTATAAAGATGCTTCTTTCAGTAGAGCAGTTTTTAGTTTCAGTCTAGAAAGTCCTCTCCCGAGTCAAGAAACCGTCCTCCATCTTTAAACAAATTCATAAGTTTGCCAGAGCACAATCTACATTTTCTGGTAATCCTTTTGCAACATCCTTTTACTGCCTCAGCTGTAAGTGAATGAATCCTTGAAATAATGGAGAAAAGCATAGTAAAATGTCACTTCCTACATTTCTTTAATCTAACAAAAATTAAAGACCCAGTTTGAGCATTTGAATGTAGTGAAAAGCATTGATTACTTAGTTCTAGTTCAATTTACGGGGGAGGGGGCCCGACAATTTTTGCTCTGCTAAAAATGAAATATATATTTTGAACAATTCTTGGTTCTCAGAAAACTGAAGAACTGGTGAATAAATAGATACTGATGTGAGTTTTACACCTCAGATTTGCTAATGGTTTAATCCAAAAGTTTTTGGCTACAATAAAATGCTTCTATATAATTTCAATAACCATTATTACCAAGTTGAATTTTATATTTCATGCTAATCAGGTAAGTATCCTTATTATATACTTTTCATTTTAATAATTTATTTATTTCCCTGTTTCTCTATTTGACCCTTTATTATTGATTTTTAGCATATGCTGCTGAAAAAATTTGAAGTACAGTATTTGATAGAGAGCAAAAGTTAAAGTCTGTAGTTTGGGAACATCTAATGAATATCATATTGACGGGAAAAAACCCTATCATCACCATATTGGTGATACCTTGTCTAATGGAATTTCAGCATTGCTAAACTTTAAGCTGCATATCTAACACATTCACATTTTGTGTAATTCACTGAAATCAATAAATTGCAGTCAAGATAATGTTAACGGCAAACCTGGAGTAGAAATCCTTTTTGTCAGATACCAATTGTTTAAAAATGTCGGGATCTGTTCAGTAATTTCATATAAAGATTTAAATGTTTAGAGATATAGAGAGTAACAACTTTTATCTTGTGCATTCAAGCTCCTTGCGAAAAATACTAGCCCACTTTGGGTTGGCATTTTTATTTTTTATTTTATTAGTGAAGATAAGTTAGACAGCTTAGTCACAGCAATGAATGGTGGTGACACTTTAATCTTATCACATTACCTACAGTATATCGGTACATAATTGATTGTAAAAGGAGATTCGGGATTATTAAACCAATCCAATATATTGCTTCAAATGTCAGTTGACAATATGTGCATATCTGTTTCAAGCACATTTGTAATTTTGTGTCTCTGGTTCAATATAAGCTGATGATATTTTTGCATAAACAGTAACATGTTTGCTATATAATTTCAGTGTGCTTCCCCGCCCCCCTTTTCATGGCTATGTTTTGTCTAGATCAGGAGCTATACACTATTCCATTTGCATTTCTTTCCCTCTAATATTCTTGTTCAATGTATCTGCCTTGTAACTACTGTTAGTAACAAAGTCACCGGAAATGAGGGCAAAGCCTCTTTGCTTCTCTTTCCTGACAGAAAGTAGATGGGTCTTCCAGTGAGTCCATAAGACTCTCAATTTTAAACATAAAATCAGAGGACTTCCCTTGACCACCGTGTTAGGAACTTAATCTACACTGATTGGCAACTATTCTCCATAGTTCAGACTAAAGTATTTCCTAGATCACCTTGATGATGATGATGATGGTGGTGGTGGTGGTGGTGGTGGTGGTGATATCCATTCAGCCGTGCCATGTCCGACTCTTGGCGATTCTATAGGCCAGATCTCTCCACATCTTCCAATCTTATACTATTTCTTTAAGTTTTTCTATGCTCTGACTGGTGGCAGCTTTGATGGTGTCCAGCCATCATGTTCTTTGGTGGCCTTGTTTCCTTTTTCTGCTAACTCTTCTAAACATAATTGCTTTTTCCAGTGATGATCTATATACAAAGCAAATGAGATGGGAACTCAGCAGGAAGTATTGGAGATGCTCCCTACCTTTGTTATGGATATTCCATTTCTATTTTGTATTTGTATTTTTGGTTAGAAGTAATTGGTTAGAAGTAACAACGTGAACTTAATAAACTAGGGTTGTTAAACTGCAAATAAATCTAGTAATCTGCATGCTGTCATTTATCTTTATTTCATATTGGATATGAAGACTTAAGGGATTGTACTTAAATATGCAAATATCCAAATATGCAAATTGTACCCAATCATTTTTAATAATGCTAGAGCCTGTACAATTGTGATTAAGGGGTTAGATTAAGGTGCTGGACGAGTTCAGATTCCTTCTCCATTGTTTACTTTGGGCCAATCTGTATCTGCCTAACAGATCTCACCAATTTATTTTGAGAATAAAATGAAGAATGTTGCGAGAGGACAGGCTGCCTAGAAAATGGCCAGCACATATGCAGCTGTTGTCCTGCCTCTTTAAACCTTTCCCAGCCAGCACAGCAACATTAGCTATAAAAGTTGTGCTGAGAAATAGTATTGCTGTGTAGGAGGTGTAGGTGGAAATAAAATAGCCTGAAGCAGCTAGAAATACGGACTTTTTTCCAGTAATAGAACTCACAAGGAGAAGTAATTTGAGGAGCAGTAGTAGGAAGTGTGGTAGCAGTGGGGAAGAGTGGAGAAGTGGTGAGCAGTGAGTAAGTTATATGTATGTTCCCTAGGGACATGTGTTGTTGGGATGGTTGTCTTGTGTTTTGGAGTCCACTGACTTGTGTATACTTAAAAACAAACTCTACATGGACTGAATAATAATAATACTAACACCCCAGACTTGTCGATAAGAAAGATAAAAAAGTGTGGATAGTAGATGTGGCTGTGCCTGGAGACAGCAGAATAGAAAAGAAAGAACTGGAGAAGATAACAAAGTACAAAGACCTACAAATAGAAATAGAATTCCTGTGGCAAAGGCAAGCAAGGGTAGTACCAATAGTAATAGGCACCTTGGGTGAAATCCCAAAACAACTTGGAGCACCACTTGGACACCATCGGCATTGACAAATTGACAAATTCACCATCAGTCAGTTGCAAAAGGCAGCTTTACAGGAAGCACCTTCCATATCTGTAACACCATCAAATATCCAGATCTACCCATCCCAGGGTAAGGAATCGAAAGGTAGACAAAAATGCTAAACCCAGTCTGAACATCTGGCTGACTGTGCAATGATCAATAATTATAATAATGCAATACCAGGTGATTGTGATTTGCAAATTGAAATTGAGCAATCATGGAGGAAGAAATCAATGGTTGTACCAATAGTAATAGGAGCCCTTGGAGCAATACCCAAAGGGCTGCCTAGATACATGTAAATTTGGAACTTATTAGACCTGAATATCCTGACTTTGCACAACCCCCTCCCCCTACTCGGAATTACCTATATACTAGATGCTACCTTAACAGCTCTTAGGTCCTTGCTCAGGACTTGAACTGTTAAGTTTTTCCCAGTCCCAGACTGAATTGAATTGAGGATTAACCATAATAATAATAATAATGATAATGATAATAATAAGCAAAGATAGTACCAATAGTAATAGGTGCCTTGGGTGCAATCCCAAAACAACTGGAGCACCACTTGAACACCATTGGCATTGACAAATTCGCTATTAGTCAATTGCAAAAGGCAGCCTTACTAGGAACTGCTTCCATCCTGCAACGATATCTGTAAAACCATCAAACATCCACATCTGCCTATCCCAGGTCCTGGGTAAGGACTCGATAGGTAGACAAAATGCCAAATCCAGTCTGAACATCTGGCTGACTGTACGATGATCCATAATAATAATAATATTGAACATTTTTGTAGGAAAAAATATCAGGGTTTGAAGTACACAATTAAAATCACTTGTAAGTTGCTGCTTCATGCCTCATGAGAAGAAAATGCATAGTTTCCTGGGTTGTTCCTGAGAGCTTAACCACTAATTTATAAAAATTCTGATGAAATGTCATTTTTTGAAAAGGCATTAATTTCATTCTTAAAAGACCTTAAATCTTCACATGTGATATTAATGTTAAATTTATCCGTGTCTTAGAAACAAGTATATGACATCTTATTTTAAGAACTCATGTCTCATTTGAAGTAATGGTGAATTAATAATGTGTGAGCCTTTGTTAAATGCCTCATATGGTTAGCAATTTACTGTGCTTACTAAAGTCTGCCATTTCACTTGTTAATCCTGTCAAACAAGAACTGAGATTAAGAGAAAGAAACTGCCTTTTTGAAAATGTCATTTTTTTATGAAAAAGAAATCTTTTAAAAGTCAATATTTGTAAATATTCTGGGGATAGTTTTGAAACTTGGGGGAGGGGTTATGTAACATATAATCCTTTATATAAATTTGAAGTTGATCTGTTTTTTCAGTCTGAGTATTAAATTATTATTATTATTATTTATTGAATTTATATACCGCCCTATCTCCCTTACGGGACTCAGGGCGGTGAACAGGCGATAATAAAAACCACAATAAATATACACAAATTTCTGTCTAAAATCAAATTAAATAACAGGCCTGCTCTAAAAATACCCCATACAAAACCCCCACTAAAACATAATCAAACTACGCCAGGCCGGCCGCACGGTCATCTTGACTCCAATGATTGTAGTAGCTGTATTCTGTTATTTGTATTTTTTCTGCCACAACAGCAGTATATACTAGACGATCCATGCCTCATTGGATCATCTTTTCAGAGATATTTCTTTACCTAAGAGAGAAACAGAATGACCATTGGAGGCCAAAAAAGCAATGGGAATAGGAGAAACTTCTGACTTCCTGCTGGATTGCCCATTGAGTTTCCTTGTGAGAACCTGGTGGGGAGCATCAGCAATCTCTTCCTTCCCTCCCTCCCTCCCTCAACATGCATTGTCCTCCTGCTTAACATCTACATGAAACCTCTGGGTGATGTCATCTGCAAGTGTGGGGTCCGGTGCCATAAGTATGCTGATTGATACCTAGTTATATATTTTGACCTCAGGCTGGCCAAGTGAGGATGTCAAGGTTCTGTCCCAGTGCCTGGAGGCTTTGTGGGACTGATCAGGGAGAAACCAGTTCTAAGTCAATCCTACCAAGATTTAAAGGCTGTGGCAGTTAAGACCACCCAAATCCAGGAATTATCTTTACTTCTCTGGGTGAGTTACTTCTCCAGTCAGAAGAGTGTGCAACTTGGGGATTCTCTTGGACTTGCAGCTCTTGCTAGAAGGACAGGTGGCAGTTATGGCCAAGAAGACCTTTACAGAGTTTCTCCTGGAGCACCAGTTATGGTCTTTCCTGCTTCATTTGACACTCACTGCAAACAGTCACTTGTCCTCTTGTCACATTGTGACTCGATTATCACAATGTGCTTTACATAAGGCTGTCCTTGAAGACCACTTGGAAGCTTCCACAGTTCTAGAATGCAGCAACCTGAGCAGTAATGGGCATGCTTCTGAATGCCCATATGACTCCTCTACTTCGTGGGTTGCATTGATTGACAGTCTTCTTCTGGGTGTGTTTCAAGGTGCTGGTTACCTATAAACCCCTATCTAGCATAGAGCACAACTATTTGAATGGAGCACCTGTCTTCCACTGTTTTTGCTTGTCCAGAGTGTTCTAACTGAATAAATGTACCGTATTTTCCGGCGTATAAGACGACTTTCTAAACCCTGAAAATCTTCTCAAAAGTCAGGGGTCGTCTTATACGCCCAGTCGTCTTATACGCCGGAAAATACGGCCGAGCCGGCCACATGTTTCCCCAGGCCAGGCCGGGTCGGGCTGGGCCGCAGTCATGGCTGGTGTGGTGGCCGGCGGGACCATCGCACCCCGGGAAGCCGAGCCAGCCATATGTCTCCCTAGGCCGGGCCGGGCGGCAGTCATGGCTGGGCTGGCGGCCAGCGGGGGCATCGCACCTCGGGAAGCCGAGCCGGCCACATCTCTCCCCGGGCCGGGCGGCAGTCAGGCATGAAGCTCGCCTGGCTGCCACAGGGCTCTCCGCCGCCCGGCCCCATCAGCGGCGCCTTCCTCGGCCGCTTTCGGGGAGCTGCCGCCGCCCTCGGTGCTGCAGGAGGAGACCTTGGGCTGCGAGGGCGGCAGGGCTGGTGGCGATCGGGACCCCCCCTCGTCCCCGCGGCGGCACTCCCCGTAGCAGCCGCGGCCGCCCATGGTGCACCCAGCCTTGGCACCCTCCTCTTGCGACAGCGAAGTGGCTGAGGATGCGGCGGGAGCGGCGGCCGGGTCAGGGGCGGCAGCGGTGACCCCGACGATGCTGCAGTGTCCGCTGCCGGAGCCGCTGCCTCCCCGCCCGTTCGGCTGAGGACGCAATGGGGGCGGCAGCCGGGAGCTGTTGCCTCCCGTCCTGCTCCCCCTCCCTGCCCGTTCGGCGCCGTCTGCCTTTCATTCTCTCTCTCTCTCCTAACCTGGAGGGAGAGAAAGAGAGAAAGAGAAGAGAAAGAGGAAAGAGAAAGAGAGAAAGAGGAAAGAGAGAGAGGAAAGAGAAAGAGGAAAGAAAGAGAAGAGAAAGAGAGAAAGAGAGAGGAAAGAGGGAAAGAGAAAGGAAAGAGAAAGAGAGGAAAGAGAAGAAAAAGAGGAAAGAGAGAAAGTTAGAGGAAAGAGAAAGGAAGAGAAAGAGACAGAGAAAGAAAGAGGAAAGAGAGAGAAAGTTAGAGGAAAGAGAAAGAGAAAGAGAAGAGAGAGGAAACAAAGAGGAAAGAAAGAGAAGAGAGAGGAAAGAGGAAAGAGAAAGAGATAAAGAGGGAGAAGAAAGGGGGAGAGGAAAGAGAAAAAGAGAGGAAAGGGAGAGAAGGAGAGGAAAGAGAGAGAAAGAGAGGAAAGAGAGAAAGAAAGAGAGGGAGAGGAAAGAGAAAATGAGGAAAGAGAAAAAAGATTGAGAAAAGAGAGGAAAGAGAGAAAGGAAAGAGGAAAGAGAGACAGAGAAAGAGAGAGGAAAGAGAGAAAGTTAGAGGAAAGAGGAAAGAGAAAGAAAGAAAGGAAAGAGAGAGGAAAGAGACAGAGAGAGAGACCCTTTTGACATCTAAAATGAAGATAACACTGCATATATCCTTTTTTACCTTTATTTTATATATACACACACAAACACACACACACACACACACATCATAAAGGTAAAAAAGGATATATGCAGTCTTATCTTCATTTTAGATATCAAAAGGGTTTTGCGGCTCCCAGTGTTTTGTTTTCGGTGGGAAACGTGTCCAAGTGGCTCTTTGAGTGTTTTGGGTTGCCTACCCCTGATATAGGCCAAACTCTATATTTTAACTGAAAACGTTGGGGGTCGTCTTATACGCCCAGTCGTCTTATACGCCGGAAAATACGGTACTTTCATTCCCTTTGATTAAACAGTGTTACATTTCAAGATCCAGGAAGTATGCCTTCTGTATAGCAGTGCTTACCCTCTGAAATGAGGTCCCTTTGAGATCCATACAATTTCCCCCTGATGATGATCTGGAAGGCTTGAAAACATTAGTATAGGATGGATTTACACTTCTTTGTTTGTTTTTGCTGGAAGTCATGTGATCACTGGTCTATAATCTTTTCCTATAAGTATTTTGTATAGGGTTTTTTTAAAATCCAGACAACTTTATTTGTGTAAAGGGGGAATGTAGAGCAATAGATGTTAGAGGAAGGTTTTGTCAGGATAGGAATATCATCTGATCTCCAGATGACTCTTACTTTAAAAGGTGTATGCATGTCTCAGAGCTGACCAGAATAAACTATGATTAACTATGAAGCTAGTTGTTCAATTAGATAATAATTAAATTAGGCTTGATCTATAGTCATAATGTAATTGATGGTTCACTTTGCATGGTACAATTGACAAAAGTCAGAAGCTGCAACATGTTTGGAGGCAGACATGTTATATTTGATAACTGCTGCTTGAGACAATTACAAATACAAATTTAGCTTTGGTATAAAACAGAAATATTCACTCTCACCTGAGAACATGAATTTATATTTTTATCATTCTGGGGATACAGAAAAGCGTGGAGATTAATCTTTAAAAATTACATGGTAGCATGGACGAAGCCAAACCAACTCATATTTTTGCCTTAAAAATATTGAGTGTAAGAGAGTCTGGTGATTAATTTAAAATCCTAACTAATATATAAGCGTGTACTTCCCTAAATTTTCCCACAATCCTAGGCAAAACCTTTCTTTGTGCCTTTATATCCTTGTATATCATCCATGTTTCTGCCATGTTCATGTTTCAATTTATTCAGTGCCTTTTATTCACATATACAAAATAATTATTAGATAAAATGAATTGCCCTATAAAATGATAGTGTATTTAAAAATATATTCTCATTTATATAATGCTATTTGTTCTCTCTCTTATACACGTCACTGTCACATGCATAAATACAAAGATCCACTTCTTCCTTCTTTCTGTTGTGTATTTTTGTATATGGTAAGCCTCCCAGAGTCATTTGGGACAGTGAGATGGGTGGCATATACATTTAATAAACAAGCAAACAAATATTTCTGCAAGATAAGAAAAGGAAAACAAAAAGATCAGGATAGGTGTGGGGTGAAAAGGGAAAAGAAAGAGAAAGAGAAAAAGTGGAATGAAACAGGCAAATGAGAGGAAATGCAGTAGCTGGGAAACAAAGAAAAGAGAAGCCCTGCAGAGGTTAAGATACGGAAGGGCAAATTTACCAGATAAACAGCCTCTCCCAGCAACAGCTATTCTTCAGGTTTTCAGATACATCCCTGCTTTACAGAACCAGTGTCAATAACCGTTTATGCCTGTTGACCACTCCAAGAGCTTTTTCAAATAACTCCTAACAAATAACAAATGTTTGCCTTTTGCCTGGAGCTTTTTTAAATGCTAACAATTGGGTACATTTAATTTTATATGTTACCGGGTGATCCGGGTGATTCCGGATCTCCCCTCCTTCCGCCGCGCCCTCAAGACTTGGTTGTTTCAGCGGGCAGGACTGGCCTAGGGGTATTTTAAATTGGTTTTAACTAAATTTTAGTAGAAGCGGCCTATTTAAATATTTATTTTTAATCATTTTCTTAAATTTTGTATTGTATTGTATTAGTTGTTTTTAAACTGGCTGTAAGCCGCCCTGAGTCCTCCGGGAGAAGGGCGGGGTATAAATATAATAAAATTCAAAAAAAAATTCAAAAAAAATTCAAATTCTAGAGGCAAAAGATTAAAAACAAATACAGTGAGAAGCTACATTATCACCTTCTAATTTCCTAACTGAAATATCGTTCAGGAGAGAAGGTAAAAGCTGAGTAAAGCATGAAGCTAAAATTAGAAAAGAGAAGAGGCATGAAGATACTTGGGAAGAGATGTCTATATATAAAAAATAGCCAAAACATTAAGATAAAATATCGACTGAGATCAGTACAGTAGTCCTCGACTTACAAAAGTTCATTTAGTGACTATTCAAAGTTACAAAGGCACTGAAAGAAGTAATTTATGAGCCTTTTCCACACAACTTGCAGCATCCCCATGGTCACGTGATTAAACGTCAGACGCTTGGCAACTGTCTCACATTTATGACTGTTGCAGTGTCCTGGGGTCAAGTGATCACCTTTTGCGATCTTCTGACATGCAAAGTCAATGGGGAGCTCAGATTCACTTAACAACCTTGTTACTAACTTAACAACTATAGTGATTCACTTAATAACAGTGGTAAGAAAGGTCAGAAAATGGGGCAAAAGTCACTTAATAACAGAAATTTTGGGCTCAATCGTGGTTGTAAGTTGAGGATTACCTGTAATTCATTGTTTCATTCATCATAAGCCATAAAATGTGAACTTGCAGTTTATACATTGAGGGGTATTTCCTTCATATCGGTTTGTATCAGTTTAAGCAAAAGTAAAAATCACTTTATGGATTTTTTTTTTACCCAATGTGTAAAAGGTCACAGAACCTCACTTTTCATTTTATATTATTTTCTATCTAAAGATTTTTTGCAGCATCTAGCATACTAATTCAGTGTGCCTAGAAAGAGAAGTAATGGGGAGAATTGTTTTGTTCCTGCCAATTGGCAAGCTATCAAGTAGCAGGATTAAATGCAATTTTAAAATCCCTAGTTCTTTAACACAGTCTCGTCATTTCCAATTCTCTGCTATAATATATAACCATCCTTGAAGAGAATTTATCATATAAACAAATTCATCAATTAAAGTTGTTTTAAAAAATAAGTCTCTAATCCACATTGCCTGATTTTAACAACTCGGAAACCTAATTCAATCTCTTTTTGTTTGTCAAATAATTTAAATGCCAACACATTGTGAATCTTTTCACGTTTAATTATTTTACCACTCTGCTGTTTAGAGGATATTAAAAAATATAGGTCACAGGATATGAACAGTAAGAGTTCAGTGATGAAAAAAGAGGTTTATTTTCCATGATTTTCTGTTGACATTTGAAGATTAACAAATTTCTTCAGTAAGAAATAAGTTTCTTATACGTACAGTGTAACTGACCCAACTGAGTGATTTTGAAATGATAAAGTAGCACAGAACTCTTTTCAGTTTATAAGCAAGAAATAAAGTAGGCCCACTTTTCCGAATGTTAACAATGGCCTTAATCCTTGCAGCTTTTCTGTGGTCTTGGGAAAGCTCACATGAAAGATAAATTACTGTAAAAGCAAAAGCAAATCTTTCCTGTCATATTTAAATGTCTTTTTTTTTTACATATTTAAATGGCATTTTTTCACCTATACTGCAGCAAACTCCTTAACTTCTATTAGTGAAATGTCCACAAGACATTGAACAGATTGTACTCTGTATCCTTGGACTGTGCAGAATCTGTTCCAGAACATTGTAAAATCATCCATACATGAAATGCTTCTCTAAAAACTCTAGAATCTTGATGTGAGACAGAAAATTTGGAGATTTTTAAACTAGTGGCATGGGGAGGAGCTGTTTCCAGCATCAGATTTTCCCCTCCAAGTGTTGATATTTCCTCTATTGGAAGAAAGTACTTAAACACCCTGTCATTCCTAAGGTACTCTCAGATCAGCTGTAGTAGTACATCTTTAATGGTTCTGTTTTCTTTCTAACATTTGGAAGGAATTATCAAAACCATCTTCCAGATCACTGCAGACATTGCAGAAACAATTCCCTCTCCCCCCTGCTGCCATCGCCTCTGCCAGTCCACTGAGCCAGAAAGGTTGGGGACCGCTATCCCAGTGTTACTAAGCACACACACACACACAAACATTCAGTTACAACCTTCCTTTCCATAACTTGATTACAGTATTCCATGACATCATACAGATCATCTTTCTGTATGAAGAAATATTTCAAGACTGATGTTCCGCTTTCCTGCTCCCTTCCTTCTCAGTACTCCTCAACATCTTCATAAATGACTTAGATGAGCGAATAGAAGGGGAACTTATACAATTTGGAGATGACACTAAGCTGGCAGGAATAGCCAATACCCTAGATCAGTGATGGCGAACCTTTTAGAGACCGAGTGCCCAAACTTCAACCCAAAACCCACTTATGTATTGCCGGGTGCCGGGTGGGTGTGGTCGCCGGGTGGGTGTGGCCTCTGGGTGGGCGTGGCTACAGTGGTCATGGCAGATGGGTGGGCGTGGTTAGGGTGGGCATGGCCAGCTCGATGTTGCTCCTGGGGAGGGATGCATGTGGGGCCAGGCAGGGTGGGGGATATCCAGGGGTCTCTGGCAGGAGGCTGGTTCTGCCGGGTGAGGTAAGGCAGGGCGGGGGTGCCATGTCACAGGGCAAGGCGAGGCAGGGGCCGGGGCAGCTGCTGCCTGACACCATCGGCCCCCGCACACAAAGGCCAGCAAGCGCATGGGTGCTGGGATGCATCCAGCCACGTGGGACCTCGGCAAGTTAGCGGGCGGCTGGTTGAAGAGGACGATTACCATCTCCAGGGCATGGCGTGCGTGCCCACAGAGAGGGCTCCAAGTGCCGCCTCTGGCACACGTACCATAGGTTCGCCACCACTGCCCTAGATCAGTGGTGGCAAACCTATGGCACGGGTGCCAGAGGCGGCACTCAGAGCCCTCTCTGTGGGCATGCGCGCCGTTGCCCCAGTCCTAGGCCTTCAGCTGGGTTTTATAAAACCTTTTCGCTTTAGGCCTCCGTCGCCTTGTGCAGCAAAAAAAAAAAAGTTCAATCAATCAGTCAATTTCAACTTCTTGTGGGGAAAAAAACTTGCAAAGTTGGAATTGATGGATTGAACTTTTTAGTTCCACCCAGTCTGCCATTACTACTGCAGCCACGTCCAGCCAATGGCCCACACCCACCCGCCACCCGACGATGCATAAGTGGGTTTTGGGTTGCCGTTTGGGCACTCGGTCTCTAAAAGGTTCGCCATCACTGCCCTGGAATGATAGGTTCAAGATCCAGAGGAATCTTGACAGACTTGAACATTGGGCCCTATCTAATAAGGTGAAATTCAACATAGAGAAAGGTAAAGTCTTACACTTGAATTGTTATAGTACAGATAGCCATTGTTATTGAAAGCCTCATTGTCAGTGGTTTTGTGTATCCCCAGTTGAAATAGATTAGACTTGTTGTCCAAGTAAATGGTAAATGGATTTTTGCTCATGTATAAAATAAATTTTCTCATGGTCTTGTTAATTACAACTGTTTACCTGGAACATAATCCCCACAAAGAATGAGGAATAGATGACCTTCCTATGGTGCAAATAGATGTAGTGAGATACATGGATACAGTTCTAAAAACACAGCTTTGCTTTTATATCAACTACAGTGAAAGTTGTTTTGGTAATTCTCCTTGATAGCAAAGTGTATATCTTTACCGTGCATAAACTTAATCCCCCAAATAGCCATGCTGTTAAGAAAACACTGATGGTAGAAGAAAGAGAATTAATTCTCATCCATGGCAATTGCAATCCAATCTGTTCTTATGAGGAAAATGTCGTGTTAATGTGTTATTCCTTCACATCAATGTTTTGCTCTAATGCAATAACAAGCCTCTTCTTTTTTTTTTAACTTGTAATGCTCTCATCTGGAGGGATCTTCCTTTTGTCCATTTTGCACACACAAAGATAAACAAGTACTGTAGTAGTATCAAATATTTCAACAGTAACCTAGTAACCTCAACTGTGCACATGCTAGCCTCACATGAACTGAATTTTGGTTCATGCTAAACAGGACTTGGTGTCAATTTACATTCATTCATTCATTCATTCATTCATTCATTCATTCATTCATACATACATACATACATACATACATAATTCATTGTCTAGAGCTACAATTAGCATTAAATTGAATATCACATTATTTGTTTGTTTGTTTATATTTTCCCTATTTCTTAACTTCCCATATCCCTCAGAGAGGGGCTCTGGATGTACAATGTAATCAATAAAATTAACATTAAAGTCAGAATTAATTTAAGAATAAAAAGTTGAAGTCTGTTGTTCCCCATCCAGATCCCCACCGCCTCCAGGCAACACAAAAGGACATCACTCACTTGACCCGGGACAGAGATGGTAGCATCACCATATTGGTGATACCCCATCTAATGATGACAGATGTTCTCACTGAGAGGTTTCATGTAGATGTTAAAAAGATGTGGAGAGAGCAACATGCCCTGTGGCACCCCATAAAAGAGAGGCCATGAACTGGACCTCTTTCTCCCTATTCACCAATTCAGACCCGCCTTAGAGGAAGGAGGTGAACCAGCACAAAACTGTGCCCCCTGTCCATGCCCACCCCTATTTCAACTATTTAAAAGACAAATAACAATCACTTAGCTGTATTAAATTAAATTATGTTTAAATACCCCTCATAACAAAATAGGTTCTTTGAGCAATATTATAAAAAAACTATTTTTTGATAATTTGCTTTGCCTTAAAGACTATATCTACGGTAATTTATATCTACTATCTGAAAAGTCAGTTTAGTTTTCAGAATTTTCTGTGTTCAAATGCCAAATTAGAGGATTTTGTTTTCTATCACTGTATATAAGGAGGGTGAAAATTGTAAAAATAATTTTCTTCAAGGTCTGAGATAGCATCCCTGCTACAATTAGCAAAGATTAGCAAAGAGAATAAGACATATTCAGCAGGAATCACACTGGCTAAATTGTTCTCTTTGATGAAAGAGCTGCAGAATTGTGTAAAAGGCTTATGGTCTTTTTAAAAAGCCAACCTAATACATACAGCCTCTTATATTGCTTTTGCAGTTTGTGTCTTCTCTTTTCTGGTTTGGTAATTGTAGCTTACTTGGAATACCTGGGCAATTTGTGCTAATTGCTGATAGGTTTACTTGCTAGCCACAGAAACTAATTATTTCTGTGTTTTTATTTATTTATATTTCATGTTTCTAGATCACCCAAGGAGGGGCTTTGGGAGGTTCAAGTGTATGTTATTACAAGTATGCTGAAATAATTAGGAGAAAATTAGGGCCATTTGTTAAAATTTAAATCAGATTCTGACACTGGAATTTTACATAAATGCTTCTAAAATGTTAGGCAAACATATAGCGTTCATATTGAACATCTGTTTTCCAACTGGAAAAGATTCTGGAAATTCTCAGAAAAAAAGAATTTTCCATGTGTTCAATGACATTGCTCTTTCAAGACAATTTATAAAACTTAAAAATCTTTTATAGTTGACAAGTGAATTGATAATCAAATAGATGGTTTTACAAGCAGTACTGATCCCCATATTTTACGATATCAGTTGATAGCACTTCTGATTTCTATTATTGTGTATTTTAGCTGCTATTAGTAAAGTTAATAATCTATGTTCTATATTTATTTTAACTTATGCCTTTTATTCACTGTTGACTTGAACCAACTGCTGTGATTTGTTTAAAATTAACAGAATTCATTATTTCAGAATATGTATGCAGACAGAAATTAGTAAGCCTGTCTTAGATGTCCCTTTGTAGCAGTACTTATCATCATCAGAATAGACATATTCTAAGGGACAACAATTCAGTCTCAAGCTTGAAATGTTCTGCTCCAAGCAAAACACAGCTGGTCTGAGCAAGTAGTTATCAATAAGAAAGTGGTATGTTGTGAAGATATATCTTTTTTTGTTGTAACAACTGTCAAGCCTCTGTGGGCTTGCCACTAACGGGAGGAGGAGGAGGGGACAAGACCATTGGATGGAGGCATCCGGAGGCAGTGGACGGGGCCAGCAACAGAGGCGGCAGCGACAGCCCTTTCCCTTCCCCATTACCTGGATGCTGGAAGGGGGACCCTGCGGAGCACAGCTAAATGGGCGTTGGCTCCACGGCCATCGCACCAAACAGCTGACCAGCGCGAAGAAGCGGCGGAAAGCCAGAAGCTTGCCCCACATTTCAGCCTGGCTGCTCTTACCGGTGCGCATGCCGGATGCTGGCTAGGTGGGTGGGGGGGTGGGACCAATCGGGAGACACGTATTTAGAGCACCGGAAAGCGATTGCTCCCAGTGCTAACTTTGTTTGCTGTTTCTTTGGATACCGCATTCCAGAGCGTTCCGTGAATAAACCAACCACCTGTGAACTCAACGGCTTGTTTCTTGTTGGAGCCAGGGGTGTGGCAGGGACTTCTGACAACAACTCTGTTTTCAAATGAACCTTGGTTTTAGGTAGGGCAGTCACAGGGGAAAAAACGGTGATATTTGAAGAAAAGTGATGGCAACTTCATTAAGTGAGATTAATCAAAATCTCTTACTGCGAGAAATGTGAACAACTTGACACTCAGAATTTCTGGAATTTGATACAAATAGCGTGAAAGAATTTAATGATGATGCCATTAAGTTGGATTCAAAGTGCAAAACTGAATTAATGTTTCATTGCATAATTAAGATTTCAGAAGGGTAGTACTGTAAGAAGAGAATATTTCCCAAGATTTGAGAATTCTGAAACTATCATTATATTGTATGTTTCTTATAATTACCAATGGCCAACAGCTTGTAGGTTCACAAGGTTGTCTCCAAAGTAGAGTTTCTTGTTTGCATAGAGTAGTGTGAGTATATGTGGGATCAAACTGGGTTTTAGTTATACTTGTGGCACACTAGCCATAATGTTCCAGAACTGACCACTACTATATTTATTGTTAACAGCAAAGTAGTATCATCTATGATTGATAAGCTGATCTGTTTCTCTCTTGCTAAAAAGCATTTTTTGAAACCCTCACTTTTCCTCAAAACCATAATGGGCAGCTTGATATATTTTTTCCAGGACCATCTGGTATCCATCATGGTATGTAAAAAATTGGAACTTGGAATGTAAGAGAAGTAAATAGTAGAGCATATATTAATACAGAAAAGAAAGAAAATTCATATGCTTTATGCCTGTGGAACTTAGCGAAAAGGAAAAGATGTAATAAATATGAATGAAGGTGGTGTGAACAAACAACAAATAAATAATATAACATAAAATTATCCTATAGGCCAGCTATTTAGCTAACAGTATTAACTTTTCCCAATTTGAGGTTGCATTTATAAAACATATTGACATATTAAAAATGCTTTCTTTTATATCAAAGAAAGTAAATAATTTTGGAATAAGAAAACAGCTTGACTTGGAAATGAAAATATAAAGGTTGTAGAATTTTCTTAATTCCGGTTTCTTTTATTATGAATTAGTTTAGTTGATGTCACGAATTACATTTCTTCTTGCTAAATGGGAGTAATGCTGTAAATTACAGATTATTCTTCAAATAATTTTTGAAAACGTATTGTATTAATAATATCCAATTTGGGTAGAAAAGATCATTTTAAGCACTATTTGAATAATAAGATATAAAGTATAATAAATATTCTGTTTGAAATAATTAGTATTGACCTGTGAAATATACTGTGTTTTATAAACCCATTTCCCCTTAAAGCAGTGTTTCTCAACCTTGACAATTTTAAGGCATTGCTGGCTGTGGAATTCTGGGAGTTGAAGTCCACATGCCTTAAAATTGTCAAGGTTGAGAAACACTGCCTTAAAACATAGTACTTATATGACAGTGATGGCGAATCTTTTAGAGGCCGAGTGCCCAAACTGCAACCCAAAACCCACTTATTTATCGCAAAGTGCCTGGGCTGCATCAGCATTGTGGTGCCCTCGGAGGGGGGATGGCCCACTGGGTGGGCGTGGCTGCAGTGGTCACAGCATACTGGGTGAGCATGGCCGAGGCCAGTCCCTCGCTATCTCCAGGGCATCCCCGGGGGGCCAATGCCACTTGCTCGCTCACTTCCTGCCCTATCACTTCCAAACGCCACGTGCTCGCTACTCTGGCAAACTCTGCTGGGGCAACGGTGCGCGTGCCCACAGAGAGGGCTCTGAGTGCCGCCTCTGGCACACGTGGCATAGGTTCGCCACCACTGTTATATGATATACACCTTTATCTCTCTCAACTACAATTTTGCACAAGATGCTAGCAGAAAAACATTTAATGTTATGAATTATAGATCCTAATATTAACAATGAAAATTATTTTCCATTTTTCCCCCACAGGCAGAACTCATAAAAGGAAATTCACCAAGTATTGGGCTCACTCTGCGTCAAATACAGGCTAAGGAAGGAGAAACAGGTCACGTTGTTATTGAAACGGTTACACCAAACTCTGCTGCTGCTGCTGCTGATCTTCAGAGGGGCGACAGGCTATTATCTATTGGAGGTATGCACTACATGAACTAAGCTAAATAACATTTGCTAACTTGGGAACTGCTCAGAAGGTATAACAAATGATATTATTGGGAAATGTATTAAAAAGTTTCATCCATCCTTTATTAGTCAAGCAAAATCGTAAACAGTTTTATTATATTGAGGGCAATAGTGCCCTAATAAAACAATATCATAACTTGTTTTCAGATGCATACTATAATGATGTTTTAGTGTAGTTTTTAGAATAAAAATACTTGTTATGCTTTTAGATATATTTTTTTCAACACTGAAGGGGCATTGTATTTGGAGAATGAAAAGACATAAATATTTCAGAAAAAACTCACGTCAGTATTTGGTATCAACCTTGGCAGCTGCTGAGGAAATGGTTTTCATTCAGTAGAAGAGATACAAACAATTGAGTGCCTGGGTCACTATTTATGTACGATTTTTCTTGGTACAGAAGAGTTAACTATATGTGATGTTTGTGTAGAGAATAGTACATGTGAAGTTTTAATTCCCTAAATCTTTATTATCTGTTGAACAGTGTTGTTTTGTGTTAATACTGTGTTGTTTTTTTAAAGAATGATACATTTTATGTATGTGTTGCATTCTTATCTGTCCTTTTCTCTTGGGAGATAAAATGGGGTAAGGAGAGAGTGACTGTCACCTTGGGAGATAAAATGGGGTAAGGAGAGAGTGACTGTCCAGAGTCAGCCTGTGATCTCTGGGGTTGGAGGGAAGACTTCAGCATGGATCTCCCTGCTTCTTCCTTTCCTAGTTTGTACCAGTTGTACCAGTTGTAGCCTTAACCACTACATCAATACTGGCTCTCCCTCCATCAACAGTCTTAATCTAAATAGGATTTTTGTTGTTATAATGCAGATGGTCATTGCTCTACTTGTTTTTTACATTACTACATGTATTAATAATGTTGTTGAGGAATAAATTCATAGGACAGTCCCAATTTCTGTATGGAAGGGGAAAGGGCTGCATGGCTTCTTCTTGACCGGGTAGCATTCTTGATTTAGGTATTTATAAGTTGCTTCAGAAAATATTAATCATTATTGTTTTCTGTTTTTTAATAGGAGTCAGGATTACATCAACAGTACAAGTATTAAAACTTATCAAACAGGCTGGTGAAAGAGTCACCATATATTATGAGAGACCAGTTGGCTATAGTCAGCAGACTTCATTAACCCAAGATAATATTTCGCAGTTGGAAGAGTCAACATTTTCAGATGAATATTTGCTGAATGAAATAGATAACAAAGAATTAGATATAGAATTTGAAGACCTGGCAAATGCACTAACATCAAGTGAATTCAAAGATGATTCTTCAAGCAGTCCCAAGCACATACCAGTTTCACTTGCTGGTAAACCACCTGCAACTCTATCTCCAGTGTTAAATCGCAAGTTACATCTAGGAAGTCATCAGGCATCTTCAAGGGTACTTTTCAAAGAGACATCCAAACAAGCAGTACACAAAAGTCCTGAAAACCTGGATTTAAGTCAGCAGGCAAGCAAACAGCCACAGTTAAATATAACCAAACCACCTGTACCTCCCAGACCACAGATTAAAGTGTCAGCAGTTTCTAGTGAAGTTCAAAATAAATTAGAAACTGGCGATTTATCTTCTGAGAAAGTGGACAAGCTCCCTCTTCCTGCCAATAATGGAGACAAGAATTCAGAAAAGATAATCAAAATTATTGATCTAGGAGAAGAATCTACAGGCTCCAAACCAGTTGCTAAGGAGCCTTTAGAAATTTCACAGAGTTTAAAAACAATTACAAATAAATCAGAAACATTAAAAGAAAGTACAGAATCTCAACAGAATATTAAAGCACCTATCACTAAATCTGTTACAAGCAAATCAGAACTACATAAAGACATATCAGAGAATTCACATTGTTCACTGACTGCTAAGGCAGTAGAAAACCATAATTCATGGGAATCACCAGAAGTTCCTTACCGTAATCGAGCAGGTAAATGGGCAAGGACAAAAGGCTCTTCCTACATATTTGAAGTAGGAAAAGAACATACATACCTAAATATTGGTATTTGGTGTAGAGACCCTTTCAAAGTAGGTGGGCTGGTTTGTTTGGGATATGAAAGTGTAAAACTTGAAGATGTAGCTTTAGATTGTATAGCTACATCCTCCATGGAATTCATTAGGCTATTTCGACTAAATCCTCCTGCACCTAAGGCTGCAGTAACTAGAACAGCATTGCGTAGTTTGATCTCACACAAAGGTTTCAATGAAAAGTTTTGTTATGGTGATGTCACTATACATTTTAAATATTTAAAAGAGGGTGAACCTGAAGACTCAAGTTTTCTGTTGGAAAAAGAGAAAGAAAATATTTCAGAAGAAGCAGCAGCTCCTGTTTTTTCAAAAGATGATCCTTACTTTGGACAAATTACTTATGCTGAAAATAGGCATAATTTCCAAGATACTCAGTTTCAAAATCCAACTTGGTGTGACTACTGCAAAAAGAAAGTTTGGACAAAAGCAGCATCCCAGTGTGTGGTTTGTGCATATGTTTGCCACAAAAAATGTCAAGAAAAGTGTCTGACTGACGCTCCCTTCTGTTTAGGAGCCACAAGACGACTTGAACGAGTTTTACACCCTTTTAAATTTGAAAACCAAGATTCTCAGTCCACACCAGGATCTCGTGCTGATTCAGAATTGAAAACTGCAAATAAAGCAACAGGTCTAACAAGACACCTTCTTAATACAAGCAGCCGACTCTTAAACCTTCGTCAAGTTCCTAAAGTTCGTATTAATGAGCAAGGACCTGAAGTGATAGAACCTTCGCCAAAGCAGACCCCACATCCTTCTGATAATGAAGGTAGTGATACAGAAACTGGTGGCCCTAGTAGCCCTTCCAAGCAAGTAACCACTCCAGGGATTAAGTTACCAAGGAAGGACGGAGGACTGGATGATAGTGTTTTCATTGCAGTGAAAGAAATTGGCCGAGACCTTTATAGAAGTTTACCTACAGAAGAAAGAATCCAGAAGTTAGAAATTATGTTGGAAAAACTTCAATATGAAATAGACCAGGAACTGGAGAGCAACAATTCCTTAATTAGAGAAAAGAAAGAAGCAACAGATGCAAGGAAAAAAAGGCTCTTGGCTGCTGCGTTGGCTAAATCAGGCGAGAGGTTGCAAGCCCTGACACTCCTTACGATTCATTATAAAGCTGGCATTGAAGATATAGAAGCTTTAGAAAATACTGCTTTAGAACCTGGATCTAGAAAAGAGGATAAAGATGAAGAGGACAACAACTTAGTGGAAGAAACAGATAATGAAGATGAGGCTGCTTTAGTAATGGCACCAGTACTTGAAACCCTACTAAAAGAAGAAGAGAGACTTGAATCCCAGAATGCACCTGTAGACTGATATAGCACAGTTGGTCTTGCAAACGATAAACTGGGAAACACTTTGCACTTAAACTACATCAGATACTTCAAAATGTAATTAAACACTGAGATAATATATACAAGCTGCTTCTCCATTATTTTCAAACCCATGTAAGGGAATGGCTTTTATTTCCAGGTACAATATGATTTTATTTGGTTGAACCATGTTATGTTTAAATAACATTTTGGGACTTTATACTAGATGATTTTTAATTTATTTGAACTTTTTTCTAAAATGTATTTCTAAAATATATCAGGGTGAATTGCAAAAAAAAAAAAAAAATAGCATTCAGACAGATGTTTTGTTGGAATTGAGTGAAGCAGCCACTTCCTCCATGAGACTAATCGCCTCTTTTGAGGGCTTTCTCAAGTCATCTCCACAGACATGTTCACACCCAGCTTACTTTCTGGCAGTCTCAATGGAAATGTTGTCTTCTAAACAGCAGGGCTGCCTCTGTGTTTCAAGAAAAAGGCCTTTGTTCACACCAACACACTTCCTGAATTGCCTTTGAATTGCTTTGCAGAGTTTCTGTTCTCGGTTTTTTGTTGTTGTTTTTTTTGGTTTTGTTTTGTTCGTTTCATTATTCAGTTTTAAAGCTTTGCATTTTTATTTTGTGTTCAAATTAGAACTACTGCAGCAGCTGCTGACGGGGGGCCAGTTTTGAAGATTTTTGTTATACCTTGCCATTTGCTTATTCAGTATATTTTGGAAAGGGGATTGTGAGTTTCAGGTGTTTTTTGTTTTTCTTTTGCCAATGATGCATTATCGATAACATGCCTTTATTTCCAATTATTTGATAACATTAGTATTCCAGTGTCTGATTTCTCTGATTTTCTTTCACAGAGAAGTCTGAATTTTTGAAAAGGCAATTTACATTTTACTCTTTCCTTCTGTGAATTTATTAGAATCTTTAGCAGGGAAGACCTTTAAAGCACATATCACTGAAAACAACTGTCATCAGGTTCTAATTTCCCTATTCAAAAACACCCATAGGCATTACTTTTTGCCTATACACATGTTTTATAGAAATGTATTGAGAATGTGCCACAGGTTTTTCTTTGTTCCTGTAACTAGATGGAAGCTTCATAGAACATACTCTTCTATAATGTAATAATGTTAAGCACCCATGAGAAAATTTAAAATTTAAATGGTAACCTTACCAGATTTATTTTTTTGCAAAGAATCTAAATATTAAGAATTAATATGTAAAAGGATTTTAAAGTTAACACTAAATTGATTTATTCTCCGATGGTTCTGGTGACAAAAAAATAAAAATAAGAATGAAATGCTCAGCAACTTAAGATTGCCCCTGTAGCCCTCACCCACCCATTGAATCCTAAGCCCAGCAACACTAAAAATTAATTGATCTGAGATGAGGATTGTTAGTTAGGGTTATCTTAATGTTTCATACCCATATTTCTTAATGTTTTATGTGCTTATCATTTTTGGCATTGTATTATGTGCTTATCATTTTTGGCATTGTAGTATGAAATAATTTTATAAAACTAAATAAAAAGATAGCATTCTGCATTACTCCTACTTGACTAACAAGCAACCACTTATGCTACTGCATAGAAACTTTTTGCTATTATAATGGGAGTGAACGTCCTAACATTTTTAACTTTACAACTTGTCCTTACAATAAAAAAGTAAAATAGTTCAACAGAACAGCTGCCAAATTGACATAATCCATATTTTTTTAAAAAGGTAAAACAATTTTAGGTATTTTCCCAAATGAACCAATAATATTCAATCAACGTTATATTTAAGGAATATTATCTTTCAAAAATCATCAGCTTAACAAAAGTTTGCATAAACTAGGACATTTTCCCTTTAGTTTCTGTCCAGATATTAACTTGCAGATCAGATTACAATGACAGAAATACTGCAGATATTAGGTTTACTAAGCTAACATCATATAATAGTTACCTGTTTATGAAAGAGGCATGAAAAGTTGAGTATCAGTACTCCACTATGATGATTGTATAATGTAAGTTAAATATAGTGCAATATTCTAACCGTTGCGTGAGAATGGCAGCAAAATAATAGTATGGTAGCATCAAGGAAAACATATAAAGCATAGAATTATAATAAATACTGTTTTTAAGAAGAACTATTGATACATTCCTTTTATATCTTTTGCTTCTCTGCTTTACTATACACAGCTGAAAATAATAAATACCACTGGATGCAAGACTATCTTGATGTGGTGGTATGTTATTACTTGACACTAACATATATTTATGGAAATCTGCCTGA
Organism: Protobothrops mucrosquamatus; assembly: GCF_001527695.2. NCBI lineage: Eukaryota > Metazoa > Chordata > Lepidosauria > Squamata > Viperidae > Protobothrops > Protobothrops mucrosquamatus. Next base: position 400,043 of record NW_015386665.1, on the reverse strand, counting down.
GATGATTGTCAGATGATTTTATCATGAAAACAAGCTTTAATAAAAGTTTTTAAATAAATTCTGTTTCTTTGTTATAAGCTGTTACATATTTAAAGAGTATTTTGGCACATAACTAAAGGTTTATTTATTCCATGATATGCTATTTTCTAGAACAATGGCTTCCAACGTTTCTTTATTCAGTAGAACTTTCGTGGAAGGGTTATGGATGAAAGACAAAAGGCCTGTTTATCTGTAATGATGCTACATTCTTTCCTAAGCCTAGGTAGAGTTAGAAACATACTCACCCTACCCACCCACAATTGAATCTTTTATGTACTTTTTCCCCTCCTGATTCCTGCCCAATGTTTTTGATTTCAATTCTTGTCAGAGTCAGCTAGCCTTGTCTGTAATCACAGGCCTCTACATTGGGAAAGGCTAACGCACCAAATAGAAAATGAGATTGCCCAGTTACATACAATAGGTATTTGACTTTCTAATAGCGCATTTTCTAAGGAGCTTCTCTACCTTTGTAATACTTTCTATAACAGAAGATTTAAGGTTGTGAAGTACTTATTCTTTGATTGAGAAATTCTTGATAAATATGAGGAAATTAAAATCGTAAATTAAAACTATCTTGGGAAGATTAAATTTATTTACAAAGTGCATGCACTAGGATTTTTTTGTATTTTCATAATCGTTTTCGTATTAAACTTCTAATAACAGAATTCTTAAACATACTGTGTGCTGCAACTCCTTGAGGTTATAGCAATCTAAGACCAAATATCATAGTACTATGGATTATATTCAATATCAAAATCTCATAGAAGCAGTTCGGAATGCTTAAATATGAAAACGTGTTATTCTCCTCTAAGATTATCAGTATGACTTTCAACATAACCATTATCTGAAAACATGTTACTTCCAAATACACTTATTAGAGTGATTTTATATATATATATATATATATATATATATATATATATATATATATATATATATATATATATATATATATATATATATATATATATATATATATATATATATATATATATATATATATATATAGATATATATATATATATATATATATTTGTTTTCTGAGGTTTTCGCGGGTGTTTGTATGTAGGTCTTTAGTTATTCGGGTTTTCTCCCGCGTAGAATTAAAAGTACCTTGGCGACGTTTCGACGAAGTCACATTCGTCATCTTCAGGCTGGTGTCTTCAGCTTTGTGCTTCTAAGAGTGGTGTGTGATCGCAGCTGTTTCTNGGTTTGCTGTGCTCTGATTGGCTGGGGGAGTGTTCTGTTTGGGTGGGGGCTTTGTTGTGCTCAGGTTAGTTTGAGTTGCAGGGGGATTTGAGATGGTGAGCTTCATTGCTGTTGTTTGGCTTCGTGTTCGTGGTCGTGCCACATCTTTATGGTGGGTGTCAGTTTGCTTCATGTATGGATTGGAGGGGTTTAAAGTGGCACTTCGTCGAAACGTCGCCAAGGTACTTTTAATTCTATGCGGGAGAAAACCCGAATAACTAAAGACCTATATATATATATATATATATACATACACTATACTATACTATACTATACTATACTATACTATACTATACTATACTATACTATACTATACTATACTATACTATACTATACTATACTATACTATATATATAGTATTATGAAAAAAAACATCAGAAAAATCAATCTATTTGAATAATGTACAAGGAAAACAATAATCAGTAGATAAATATAAATAAAAATTAATTTTGTAGAGGAACTGGTAAATTCAGCACAATATATTTAGATATGCAAAGTAACTATTTTTGAAATAATGTGCTGCATTGAAGCCAAATACAGATTAAGATAAATACTTTTCTCTGTAATAAAGGTACTACTAAAATAAATGTAGTACAATTTGTTGATTTGATTTGATTTGATTCGATTCTTACAGCCATGTGCCAAAAGTAAAATGGATTAGAATAAATTAATTGCAAAAGCACCTCAACCTATTAGTTTGTTATAGTAAGAGGAAGAAAACTGAATAATTCAAATCTGTCTCAGAATGTTCTGATCCAGAAATCTCCAGCACCACTTATTGTCTTATTGCAAGAAGGGCAACAGTGAGAGAATAACGATGTCTGAAACTCTTATCTTTTCACAGTGGTGTTGTTTAAAGCTTCGTACCCATAATTTAGGTAGTCTGTTGAAGAGTTGTGGATACAGAGCATCTCTCTATCTGCCCAACGTTTGAGTTTAGAGGAAGAATTCTGCAAGTGGGTGAAAGATTAGGGGAATCATCAAGTGCCTATCTTTCCATACAGTTCTTTCCCTTGCCTATACATATATAGACACAGAGATATCTATTTAATTGTCATCTAAGATTTTAAAAAAATTAATCCTTACCTGAGGGCAGGTGTTTACTCTTCAATTTATAGAACAATTTGAAAAGACTGCACCATAGTTCACGGGGGCCAACTGTGGATTTAAAGCATTTTCTCTGAAATTCAGCACAGTCATTTTGAGAACTGTCATAGCAGTGGGGAAAGGAGATGAAGACTTGGTGTCTTACCTTTCTGGACTAATTGGCACATTAACAGTAGTGAAATACCACATTGTTGCCTTTTATTTCTTTCACAAAATAACATTCCATTCTTACTTTCTGTATAACAGAACAATAACAATTCATCTAAAGCATTTCCAAAACTTGACCAAAATATATGTTTTATACATGGAAATGACACAAACACATTTTACAAAACTATATAAAGTATCTGTTTTAAATACAAACCATTTGCTGATACATTAGAAAAGGCACAGAGATCAAGTTTACAAACGGTGTTATGTATACAACACTACATAAATGTTTGATACTTACATGGTCTTATATTTCTTGATTTTTTTTATTTTCACAACTAAGGCCATAATCCACAGACTCATGTCAACACTGAGAGAACACTGTTACAGGAGTCAATAGGTTGCAATATAGACCATTATGTATTAAGAACCAGAATGTTACCTGCCTCCCATTTGTCAAACTAATCAGTCCTGAAATCTCTAATCCTGCTTTGCATATTCTTCAAAAGCACAATATATCACAGACTCACTCAAGTAAAGGTGTTAATCCATTTCCATCTGCTGATGTCCAAAGGATAGTTACAAACAAAGTCTGTGAATAGACTTGGTATTTCATTTTGTGCAGACACCTAAAAGTCTGACAACATTAAAAAGCAGTTATGTCTTATACTTTTGTAATTTGCAAAAACAAACTAAACTCTAGAAAAATAAAACTTTAACATGAAGTGTCTGCCAGATACTTTACATTAGTACAAGTCTACTAGGGACTATATCTGCCTGGTTTTCCTTTTGAATAATCAGGTAGCATTTTTACAAAGCAGGTCTCTTGGGAGTTGAAGTGCTGATAGTTTTGCTTCTAGTTTAAATAGGCACGCATTAGAATAGTTTTATCAAGAAATATGCAGAGATTAACAATGAAGCATGCAGATTCATCTTAATTTGGAAAACAGACTGATCCGCTATAGCCATTCCATTTTGATCTTTGGATATGAAGCAAGATTTGGGGTAAAATACAACTCTAGACTAACATGGGAAAAACTGAATTAGTTATCAGTCTTGTTTTTCATTAAATGGGAAAACATTAGCAGAAAAACTAAACACTTCATGAAGAGATAAAGCATGCCAAACTTTACAGAAATTGGTATAAAGATTTTGGTATATGTTCCTTGAAAATTTAACTTCTTATTTTAAAATGTCCCAGTACTGGATGCTGTTTTGTGACATGTTTGAATTTGTAGCATCAGTAGCTTCCTTGGAAAGAATCATCCAAATTGAATTTTGAATAGGTAGGGAATGTAAATCAAAGGGCTTCTTGTAAATAATTTTCTTTTTATAGAGAGAGGTTCATTGATTGGAAATTGGCTAGGTCAGGTACTTGACATGAAGAAAATATTAACCATAAACCATGCAGCAGCCTAGGATGAAAGACTGAATAACAATGAGACACAGCTCATAGAGTATGTAATACAACTAAAGGTACTTCTTCAGACTTCCGGACGCTATAATTGTGCCCTGCGGTCCAGGATCATGGGAGCAACAGTTCCTTTCATGTAAATGACAAAAATGCCTCTTGCATCATCGTTTGCAGCATGTTGAAACTCCAGATAAAAGATCAAGGCTTGACTCTCCATCCCAGGGAAATAAAACATCTTTTCTGAATTATCATATTTCAACTTGGGATCTGGGGCTTGTCTCAACCTCGTACACACTATAGTTCAAATTTACAAAAGCAGGAATCCTGTAGCTTAACTTTTTCTTTCTGTACAATTTTGAATGTGATGAATGGTCATCTGAAGCTATTGCAAAGCTATCTGAAGTTTATATATTTAGATAATGCAGTAGACAATGTTTATATGGTGATAAGACACATAATTTGAACAAGTTAGATGAGATTAAAAAAACTCTTCAGTGTAATGTTAATACCGTGTTTCCCCAAAAATACGACCTAGCCGTAAAATACGACCTAGCTTACTTTGGGGGGTTCGGGCTAATATAAGCCCTACCCCTAAAAGTAAGCCCTACTTAAGACCACGCCTACTCTGTCCTACCATAGGTTTTTTGGCAGGCAGGATTGCTTGCCTCCTCCCGCCTCACCTGCTGCCGGTGCCACTGCTGCAAGTTCAATTTTGCGGCTTGGCTAAACTGTTCAGCTGCGGCGGGCTGCAGTTCCCATCAGGTTCAGGAAGCCTGGGTGATGGAAACCTTAGGCCAGGCTCCTCGCAGCTGAAGCAATCCGACTCGTCCAGGGTCAGGTTGGCCATTGCAGGAGGTGTGGCCTGTCCTCATCCTCCAGCTCCACCGCACATGCTGTATGAGCCTCCCACAACGGCCAACCTGACCCTGGGCGAACTGGCTTGCTTACAGGGAGAGGCTGCATATTGCAGGAGGGCGTGTGCATATTGCAAAGGGTGTGTGCAGATCCCTGCAGCTCCTGGAGGCTCCGAGCACTGCTTTTCACACCGCTCTGTTTCCCACCCCACCCCACCCCTGCCAGCCTGATCTAGTAGGCGGGATTGCCTTCCATCCTCCCTGACACTGCATTGGCAGCTAATGCTCCCCTCCTGAGAGGTGGCACGGCAATTGGACGGCAGCCACGCTGCGAATGGGGATAGACCATTCCCCCCAAAGTGCCGCCAAAAACAGAGCCGCAAATGTGCACAAATGCAGCACAAAAAATGGCACAAAAAGGGCACACGTGGATCCCTGCAGCTCCTGGAGGCTCTGAGCGCAGCCCTAGGGCGGCCATGCTGGGTGGCGGCGGAAAGGGCGCTGAGGTGGGGGGAAAGGTTGACCAAAGTGGCAGGTGGAGCATCAGAGGCTCAGGGAGGGAGGGTGGTGAAGCAGGAGGGCACCCTGCAGTCAGCACCCATGCCAGCTGCCCCTTCCCCATGGAGCTGGAGAGCTTGCCACACCATTGCCCAGATGCCCTCACTTCCCCCAAGAATTGCATTTCTTTCCTTACCTGACTTCCAGCCCCGTCCCATTTATCCTTCACAATCTGCCGCCGCGGCGTGCAGGGAAACAAAAGAAGTTTGTGGGGCGGGGAAGGTCAATCAATCAATTCCAACTTCGCAAGATCTTTTTTTTCCGCAAGAAGTTGGAATTGATTGACCTTTCCCCCCCCCACAAACTTCTTTTATTTCCCTGCACGCGGTGGGGGCAGATTATGAAGGAGAAATGGGATAGGGCTGGAAGTCAGGTAAGGAAAGAAATGCAATTCCTGGGGGAAGCAAGGGCGTCTGGGCGGTGGTGTGGCAAGCTCTCCATCTCTATAGAGAAGGGGCAGCCGGCATGGGTGCTGACAGCAGGACGCCCTCCCGCTTCACCACCCTCCATCCCCAAGCCTCCAGCACTCCATCTGCTGCTTTGGTCCGTCTGACCGCCCCCACCTCGGCGCCCTTCCTGCCACCGCGCAGCATGGACACTCCAGGCCTGCAGGATCTGGCCTGGCACAAGAAGGGCACCAGCCCTGCCCACCCACACCGGTACCACACCTCGTCGGCCACCACGCTCTCACCACATTGCTTCTCCACCCCATGCATAGGTCCCGCCCCACCCCGCCCACTCGCGGCCTACTGGTACCAGCAAAAAGTAAGCCCTCCCCGAAAGTAAATCCTAGTGCTTACTTCAGAGCCCCAAAGTAAGTAAGATCGGGTCTTACTTTCGGGGAAACACGGTAGTAGCAATGCAAAATTAAGATGACCCAATTAAATACTTTATATCAAACTTCTCTTTCCCAAATGCCACATAGTGTGCAATGAAATTGATTCTCTATTAGCCATATAAAGTTTCATTCACTCTACATCATTAGGTTGAATTAGGTTAAGTGTAAGAATAGTTTGAAGTGAACTTGAAAAGTGCAAAGTATTATATAAATATTTTTAAATAGACAATCTGATAATTTATAATTGCTAGTTTCAGGCACTCATTGCTGCAATGAATTAAATGAAAATGTATAATATTAAGGGAAATGTTTGAACTAATATTGGATCTAGATGGAGATGTATACATTTACAAAATGCATAATGTTAAACACCAAGTTTTAACAATCTTCTAATATCTTTTTTCATAAGGCAGTGGGCAATAAATGACTATACCTTTGATCAAGGGCAATAAATAACTATACCTTTGGTTTCATTTTGTTTTACAAGTTCACAATTAAAAGAGCAGTACAATTAAAACTTTCTGATGAGATGTTTCACAGGAAAAGTCTACTGGATCATTGAACTACCAATACCAGCTTTTAAATATTATTCATCACTCTCCAATTCTTCATCATCATCACCACCTAATGGATGTGGCTGTATGCTGTTCTGGGTATACATTTTGGTTTTAAAATGACAGTTTTGATCCATAAGTATTGCCTACAAAAGAACATAGCTATTATTATATTACCAAAGCATTGTATTGTTTTATGTAACAACAGAAGACTTCAAAATTAGTTATCCCTTAAGTATACAGCACGTAAGATTAATTTTCAAGTTGGATCTATTTGCCTGTTTTATACCAGCCTAACTATTGTTTAGCTTTAAACATAAAACATTTAAGGTGGCTGTCCTGTTCACTAAATATAATAATACAAAACAGATTAATTCAATGGTTTGTGAATTCATCCAAACTAAAGCTGGAACTAAAAGTATTTTTAATGCATAATTTTAAAAAATGTATCTTGGAGCTTCCTGTGGCGAGGCGCCGCCGAAGGAGGCTTTTTCCTTAGCCTCCAGCCCAGGACTGCGTCAAAGCCGTCAAAACAGCGCGGATCAGCTGTTTTGCGGCTCGGAACTTTCTCCCCGGGCGAAGGGGAGAAAGTGAGTTTGGCTGGGATAGGGGTTGAGTTCCCTA